>NC_138727.1:25978343-26215843 GCF_965113295.1 Leuciscus leuciscus | reverse complement strand
TTGCAGTAGTCAAGCCTAGAGATGAAGTTGTGTTGCATGCTCAGTTAGGAAAGGCCTGATCTTCCTGATGTTGTGCAGTGCAAACCTGCATGATCGAGCTGTCTTTGAAATGTGATCTGTGAAGGTCAGCTGGTCATCAAACGTTACTCCAAGATTTCTGACCGATCTTGATGGGGTGATTAATGATAACTAATCTATCTTTCTTTCTTTCTAACCAATCCATCATTATTTCTTTCTAACTAATCTATCTAATCTATCTTTCTTTCTTTCTTTCTAACTAATCCATCTTTCTTTCTTTCTTTCTTTCTTTCTTTCTAACTAATCCATTCTTTTTCTTTTGTTCTTTCTTTCTTTCTAACTAATCAATCTTTTTCTTTCTCTCTTACTAATCTGTCTTTCTTTCTTTCTAACTAATCTATCTTTCTTTCTAACCAATTAGTCTTTCTTTCTTTCATTCTAACTAATCAGTCTTCTTTTTAACTAATCCATCTATCCTTCTTGCTAACTAATCTATCTTTCTTTCTTTTGAACTAATCCATCTTTCTTTCTTTCTAATCAATCTTTTTTCTTTCTCTCTTACTAATCTATCTTTTTTCTTTCTCTCTTACTAATCTATCTTTCTTTCTAATTAGTCTTTCTTTCTTTCATTCTAACTAATTAGTCTTTCTTTCTTTCTTTCTTTCTAACTAATCAATCTTTTTTCTTTCTCTCTTACTAATCTATCTTTCTAACTAATTAGTCTTTCTTTCTTTCATTCTAACTAATCAGTCTTTCTTTCTTTCTTTTTAACTAATCCATCTATCTTTCTTGCTAACTAACTAATCCACCTTTCTTTCTTTCTTTCTTTCTTTTTCTTTCTTTCTTTCTTTCTTTCTTTCTTTCTTTCTTTCTTTCTTTCTTTCTTTCTTCCTAATCTTTCTTTCTTTCTTTCTAATTGTTCTTTCTTTTCTTTCATTCTTTCTACCTAATCTTTCTTTCTTTTTCTTTCTTTCTTTCTTTCTTTCTTTCTTTCTCACTAATCAATTTTTCTTTCTCTCTTACTAATATATCTTTCTTTCTAACTAATCAGTCTTTCTTTCTTTCATTCTAACTAATCTATTTTTCTTTCTTTCTTTTGAACTAATCAATTTTTCTTTCTTTCTAACTAATCCTTCTTTCTTTCTTTCTAACTAACTAACCCACAATTCTTTCTTTCATTCTTTCTACATAACCTTTTCTTTCTCTTTCTTTCTTACTAATCAATTTTTCTTTCTCTTACTAATCTATCTTTCTTTCTAACTAATCAGTCTTTCTCTCTTTCAATCTAACTAATCTTCTTTTCTTTTGAACTAATCCATTTTTCTTTCTTTCTTTCTAACTAACTAATCCACCATTCTTTCTTTCATTCTTTCTACATAACCTTTCTTTCTTTCTTTCTTTCTTTCTTTCTTTCTTTCTTTCTTTCTTTCTTTCTTTCTTTCTACCTAATCTTTTTCTTTTTTCTTTCATTCTTTCTTTCTACCTAATCTTTCTTTCTTTCTTTCTTTCTTTCTTTCTTTCTTTCTTTCTAATCTTTCTATCTTTCTTTCTTTCTACCTAATCTTTCTTTCTACCTAATCTTTCAATCTTTCTTTCTAACTAATCTTTTTCTTTTTTCTTTCTTTTCTTGCTTTCTAACTAATCTTTCTTTCTAACTAATCTTTCTTTCTATCTTTCTTGCTTTCTAACTAATCTGTCTTTTTCTTTCATTCTCTCTTTCTAACTAATCTTTTTTCTTTCTAACTAATCTATCTAACTAATTTATCAATAAAAATTTTAACTACTTTAAACTTCAAACTACTAACTACTTTTAACTTCTAACTACTTTTAACTTTTTCAAACTCTCTGGTAATCTCCGGCTTTCTCAAGCCAACTTAAAGTTTGTCTCAACAAACTTTTTTTTCTAGTTATTATTATTATTCCTTCTTCCGACTGGGAGTCTATGGCAACCCATAGAACCGATTGTAGGAAGGTTGTAAAAGTTTGACATTCTGATAGAGGACAGTCCCAACATTAAATACACCAATTTTGGTGTGTCTAAGTCATTCCCTCTAGCGCCACCACCTGTCCAAAGTTTCACTCATATTTATGCTAATAACTTTTGAACCGTAAGGCCAATCAACAAAATTATTTTTGAGTCTCAGCGGGGTAATCCTGGTCGAAGTACACTCGCCTCCCTTTCAGGTAAACTTCCCACTTTTTCCATGCCGAACGGAGGACCAGCTCTTCAATCCAATATTCAAGAAAGTACAAAACAACCAATCAGGGATTTGCTTTTGGCGGTAGCTTGGGGCTGAGCGCCCTGTGACAGCGCTGTATCCCAAGTTCAGTATCGGGGATGGACAATTCCGTCTTGATAAAACTTTCAACAAACTCCTGTATGTTGTCACCTCCGGCCTACTCCGGGATTCCATACAAGCGTATATTGTTTCGTCATGATCTTGCTTCGAGATCTGTCAGCTTTGTTTGCATTTTTTGTTGAATGTCAAGGGTTTGGCATAGCACATCTCTAGCTTCCGCGCTACACTCTTCCAAATCCACCACCCGGTGTTCGGCCTCCTCCACTCTATTCACCATGACTTTCAGCTCTTTGGAAATTTCGTTCAGTTTAAGGTTGATGTCCGTACTCAGGCTTGCCAAGTCAGTTTTCCAGTCTATGGTCTTTTTCTTTCTCTCTTACTAATCTGTCTTTCTTTCTTTCTTTCTTACTAATCTATCTTTCTTTCTAACTAATTAGTCTTTCTTTCATTCTAACTAATCAGTCTTTCTTTCTTTCTTTTTAACTAATCCATCTATCTTTCTTGCTAACTAATCTATCTTTCTTTCTTTCTAACTAATCCATCTTTCTTTCTTTCTTTCTTTCTTTTGAACTAATCCATCTATCTTTCTTGCTAACTAATCTATCTTTCTTTCTTTCTAACCAATTCATCGTTATTTCTTTCTAACTAATCTATCTAATCTATCTTTCTTTCTAACTAATCCATCTTTCTTTTTTTTCTTTCTTTCTTTCTTTCTTTCTTTCTTTCTTTCTAATCCATTCTTTTTCTTTTGTTCTTTCTTTCTTTCTAACTAATCAATCTTTGTCTTTCTCTCTTACTAATCTGTCTTTCTTTCTTTCTAACTAATCTCTTTCTTTCTAACCAATTAGTCTTTCTTTCTTTCATTCTAACTAATCCATCTATCCTTCTTGCTAACTAATCTATCTTTCTTTCTTTTGAACTAATCCATCTTTGTTTCTTTCTAATCAATCTTTTTTCTTTCTCTCTTACTAATCTATCTTTTTTCTTTCTCTCTTACTAATCTATCTTTCTTTCTAATTAGTCTTTCTTTCTTTCATTCTAACTAATTAGTCTTTCTTTCTTTCTTTCTAACTAATCAATCTTTTTTCTTTCTCTCTTACTAATCTATCTTTCTAACTAATTAGTCTTTCTTTCTTTCATTCTAACTAATCAGTCTTTCTTTCTTTCTTTTTAACTAATCCATCTATCTTTCTTGCTAACTAACTAATCCACCTTTCTTTCTTTCTTTCTTTCATTCTTTCTTTCTACCTAATCTTTCTTTCTTTCTACCTAATCTTTCTTTCTTTCTTTCTTTCTTTCTTTCTTTCTTTCTTTCTTTCTAATTGTTCTTTCTTTTCTTTCATTCTTTCTACCTAATCTTTCTTTCTTTTTCTTTCTCTTTCTTTCTTTCTTTCTTTCTTACTAATCAATTTTTCTTTCTCTTACTAATCTATCTTTCTTTCTAACTAATCAGTCTTTCTCTCTTTCATTCTAACTAATCTTCTTTTCTTTTGAACTAATCCATTTTTCTTTCTTTCTTTCTAACTAACTAATCCACCATTCTTTCTTTCATTCTTTCTAAATAACCTTTTCTTTCTTTCTTTCTTTCTTCATAACCTTTTCTTTCTTTCTTTTTTCTTTCTTTCTTTCTCTTTCTTTCTTTCTACATAACATTTCTTTCTTCCTTCCTTCCTTCCTAATCTTGCTTTCTTTCTTCCTACCTAATCTTTTTCTTTTTTCTTTCATTCTTTCTTTCTACCTAATCTTTCATTCTTTCATTCTTTCTTTCTTTCTTTCTTTCTTTCTTTCTTCCTAATCTTTCTATCTTTCTTTCTACCTAATCTTTCTTTCTACCTAATCTTTCTATCTTTCTTTCTTTCTTTCTTTCTAACTAATCTTTTTCTTTTTCTTTCTTTTCTTGCTTTCTAACTAATCTTTCTTTCTAACTAATCTCTCTTTCTATCTTTCTTGCTTTCTAACTAATCTGTCTTTTTCTTTCATTCTCTCTTTCTAACTAATCTTTTTTCTTTCTAACTAATCTATCTAACTAATTTATCAATCAAAATTTTAACTACTTTAAACTTCAAACTACTAACTACTTTTAACTTCTAACTACTTTTAACTTTTTCAAACTCTCTGGTAATCTCCGGCTTTCTCAAGCCAACTTAAAGTTTGTCTCAACAAACTTTTTTTTTCTAGTTATTATTATTATTCCTTCTTCCGACTTGGAGTCTATGGCAACCCATAGAACCGATTGTAGGAAGGTTGTAAAAGTTTGACATTCTGATAGAGGACAGTCCCAACATTAAATACACCAATTTTGGTGTGTCTAAGTCATTCCCTCTAGCACCACCACCTGTCCAAAGTTTCACTCATATTTATGCTAATAACTTTTGAACCGTAAGGCCAATCAACAAAATTATTTTGAATCTCAGCGGGGTAATCCTGGTCGAAGTACACTCGCCTCCCTTTCAGGTAAACTTCCCACTTTTTCCATGCCGAACGGAGGACCAGCTCTTCAATCCAATATTCAAGAAAGTACAAAACAACCAATCAGGGATTTGCTTTTGGCGGTAGCTTGGGGCTGAGCGCCCTGTGACAACGCTGTATCCCAAGTTCAGTATCGGGGAGGGACAATTCCGTCTTGATAAAACTTTCAACAAACTCCTGTATGTTGTCACCTTCGGCCTACTCCGGGATTCCATACAAGCGTATATTGTTTCGTCATGATCTTGCTTCGAGATCTGTCAGCTTTGTTTGCATTTTTTGTTGAATGTCAAGGGTTTGGCATAGCACATCTCTAGCTTCCACGCTACACTCTTCCAAATCCACCACCCGGTGTTCGGCCTCCTCCACTCTATTCACCATGACTTTCAGCTCTTTGGAAATTTCGTTCAGTTTAAGGTTGATGTCCGTACTCAGGCTTGCCAAGTCAGTTTTCCAGTCTATGGTGAAAATCTCTTGAAAGTTGTTTAGTTCTGTCTTCACGTCAGATCGGATAGCCTTAATTTCAGAATATATAACGCTGATGCAAACTTGCATTGTATCCGCGGCCTCGTTCTCGCCAGCGTTGTCATAGTCATAATTCTCCTTTGTTTGTCTCTGTTTTCTCAGGTCTTTGGGATGATTTGCCTCTAGCTTTTCGTAGTTTCTGCCCCTCCATATTTGTTCATCAATTACACAGTGTAAAGTTAAATTAAACAGGGGAGTATAACCGACTTGTCTGGGAGCTCGGGTTCTATACTGCCACTCACCTCGACAGTTCCTCAAAACATTTTCACAAACATTTTTTATTATTAAAAACTCAATAATCCATATTCACCTTTCATATTTCTCTTCCAAAATGTTCATTCTATTTAAATATATATATATATATATATATATATATATATATATATATATATATATATATATATATATATATATATTAATTAGGGCTGTCAATCGATTACAATTTTTTATCGCGATTAATCGCATGATTGTCATGAGTTAACTCGCGATTAATCGCACTTTTTTTTATTTGTTCTAAATGTACCTTAAATTAATACTTTTCAAGTTTATAATACTCTAATCAACGTGGGCATGGATAAATATAGATGCTTTATGCAAATGTATGTTTATTATTTAAACCATAGTCAATATAGAGCATAAGGACGAGACATGTTTCAAAGGTCATAGATGTTTTTCAAAGAACTTGTTCATGTCTATTTACGGTGACGCATTGCTGCCACATACATATTATTTTTTCCCCTCAATTATGTCGTAATAACGAGATCTTATGTCGTTTTAACGACATCTTTTCTCGTAATAACGAGATCTTATGTCGTTAAAACGACATCTTTTTCTCGTAATAACGAGATCTTATGTCGTTAAAACGACATCTTTTTCTCGTAATAACGAGATGTTATGTCGTTAAAACGACATCTTTTTTTGCCCTTATAAGGACATGTGTAGTCATGTACAAAATATACCTTTATCCACGTAAAATTGACAGCCTATCGCGCCTTTATCACACTTCTACGTTCAAAAAGCTTAAGCAAATAGTAGCAGCCCCCAATCAGGCAAAATTAATCAATGAGGCCCTTTTTAAAAAAAAATATATACTTTATATAGGCCTATACGTTTTTTTTTTTATATAATGTATTATATATAAGATTTATTTTTGTTAATAGGCTATATGTTCATTACCTAGAGATATAATTAAACAAAAAGTAGTCAAAACACATCTAACAGAATATAGCCTAAGTTGTTTATTTTTTACAACATTGTGTTCTTATTTTGTTTAATTAACGAATTGTCAATCTTCGTCTTTATAACAGAAGATACAATACAATACAAAAATCTTCAAGATGCAGCATAACGGATTGTCACCTTATAAACAGTCCTTTGTGTGGTGGAATAAGCAATGCTATATAGAAATATATGGTTACCGGTAGTATCTTAATTTAAACTTTATTTTATTATTTTATTAGTTCATTAACTAATTATGCTAACTCAACTAATTTAATGTAAAGAGCTGGATACTAATTACTAATTAAATAATGTCAAATATTAAATGTAGGCTATTGATTAGAGTTGCCATAGACTAAAGGATTTTTCTAGACTAGCAGTCATTCATTTAAGCAATTAGGACTAATCGCACGTTTATATTCAATCCTGGGTGCATGTAGACTATAGCCTATAATCCGCGCTCAAGCGCATACATAAAACTTGCCGCAAAACACCGGCAAAAGTAGGCTAATGATATAATAAATGTGTCTGAAAAAATAACGAAGCATTTGAATTGTTTATTAATGAACTAGTCTTTTCTAAATCAGTGTAGGCTGCCTGCAAACATATATCCATACATCTCCGCTGTAATGTAGCCTATGCGCCTTTCATACGGACAGGATTACATAATGGTACCGTATTTGCTTTCGATTGGATTTTTTTCGTTGGTGAACATTTTTTTTAATAAACTTTATATAGATAGCTATATTTCTCATGTCTGTGAGGCTTGTCTATACACTGTTTTTCAGTTCATTTTTGAGACGCGCTCCAATTCACAGAGATCATGAAAGCGCGCGCTGTTCGTTTTCTTTTATTTTACAAAAGCACAACGTTGTTGTTGTGAGTTTACACAAATAAAAACAGTTGCGACTGATGTTTTATTCTTTTCTGTATGACCAGAAATGATGGAGTATTTTAAGTTGTTTCCACTGTTGATAGGAAAATGCGAGTGATGGCACCGGCGCCGTCATGCAGTGTGCGCTCCACACTCCGCACAAACACTTGGATATGCGCTTAATAATAGCGAACATTTATCTAGGTTAACGTTAGAGCGAGCGGCCATGCCAGATAAGTCCTCTTCGTGTCTAACAAATCAAATTGTGTTGCATTTTATTGCGCCAGTTTGAAAAGGGCGGCTGAAACTTAGCCTATACAGATAAACGCCCAACGCTGGTGTTTTTTCTTTAAACAAATTCGTTTAGGCTTTAAAATAAATATTGTTTATGGGCTAATTAATGCCACAATAATTAGTTTATTTTATTGGCTACTTGTATTTTTCATTTTTGTTTTGCATTGAATACCATTTAAAGGATTTGCTGTGCACCGCAATGCCATCCTCCCATAGACAATGGCGATTCTAGGGGGTGGCCTGGGGTGGCCGGGGCCACCCCTGAAAGCTCATTGGCCACCCCTGTGGCCACCCCAGATCTGATAGGTAGGTCAAGTTCGTCAACACAAGAAACGAGAAATGTTGTCAATCAGTGATGACAGCTGATCAACTGATTTAGGGCCAGTTTCACATTTTTAACTAACACAGTAACGGTCGTACTGAGACTGTGAGAGCTGATTTCTGCTCAGCGGACGTTTGGCCATGCAGGTCAGATGACCTATGAGATAAGAGCACGCGCGCTGCACGGTGCACCTGCTGCTGCTGGTCCGTGAAACAAGAGGACGGTCACACAGTTGCAACAATACAACAACGATAAAAACGCTGGAATCAGTCGATTGAGAGGTATGGTCGGGACCCAACGCAACAGAGTGCGGCACGGGAATATAGATCTGATGGCCGAGTGCGGGCGCGGGCGGTAATGCACTCGTGTGTCGATTCGCGGGAGTCGGGACTCCCGCAAAATAGAATTATCTATAAATTGAACAAATAAAAACGAATAAATTGTCATTCATCTGTTGCACAAAAGCAACAAGAACAACTAAAACAAAATAGAAACGATTTACAGGCCAGAGTCTCTATTTATAACATGTTTGCAGCGTTGAACAATGTAGCCAATCACAGACATATGTGTTGATTTCTTGAACGCAATGGCCAATCAGATGCATTTAAGATAGAATCCCCTCACCACTCAAAATGGACTTTTTGTTCAGTGCTGAATTCTGCATACTGGCAAATCATCTATTATATCAAACAAAGTGTAGATAATATGAAAGATTAATTATGCAGCCAGTTTCATTGATAATAACAGAGATTTGTGAGATGGCGATGAACTGAGATGTCAGCTTTTTAGGAATTATTAAGTGAGAAATCCGTCCTGCGCAGGTCTCTAATGTAGACTTTAAAAACAAACCACTAACATTATATTTACATTAACAGTAGCCTAGGCTGCAATCTAGTGTATGTAAACCTTTTTGCAGATAAACACAAATGCATTTTCGGACAAGTTAATGGCCAAGTTAATTGAGTAAATCATATCCCCCACTATGGCAATTAATAACAGACTATAGTAAACACATTTCCTAAATAGGCCTGTGACTGTATCTTACATTTTATGAAATAGTACCATTATTTAAAAATAAAGTTTGCACTTTGTTACTATTATTAAAATCCTCTATTGTTCATAAGAGTTTAAAGGTTTACATAACATTACTTTATAGTATATATGGCCACCCCACTCTAGTTTTGTGTCCCATCTTGGCCACCCCAGTAAAAATGTCCTGGATACGCCACTGCCCATAGAAAGACATGTTAAGAGCCACCTTTATTTTCTTTATAATAAATGGTTTCTATGGGAGGACAACGCTTAACGTAGGCTATAATTAAATGCATTGCGTTCATATTCTGGGCTCATCTGCTTTTCTGTGTGTACAGCATTTGATCTTTATCACTGAAGCTTTTTCTTTATTAAGGGTTTATTATTCCATTCCAAAGGACTGTTTATAAGGTGACAATCCGTTATACATCTTGAAGATTTTTGTATTATATTGTATCTTCTGTTATAAAGACGAAGATTGACATTTCGTTAATTAAACAAAATAAGAACACAATGTTGTAAAAAATAAACAACTTAGGCTATATTCTGTTAGATGTGTTTTGACTACTTTTTGTTTAATTATATCTCTTGAAGATGTAGCCTATTAACAAAAATAAATCTTATATATAGCCTAATATATCATATATATATATATATATATATATATATATATATATATATATATATATATATATATATAAAAGCTTATAGGCCTATATAAAATATATTTTCAAAAAAGGGCCTCATTGATTAATTTTGCCTGATTGGGGGCTGCTACTATTTGCTTAAGCTTTTTGAACGTGTGATAAAGGCGCGATAGGCTGTCAATTTTATGTGGATAAAGGCATATTTTGTACATGACTACACGTGTCCTTATACGGGCAAAAAAAGATGTCGTTTTAACGACATAGCATCTCGTTATTACGAGAAAAAGATGTCGTTATTACGAGAAAAAGATGTCGTTAAAACGACACAAGATCTCGTTATTATGAGAAAAAGATGTCGTTAAAACGACATAAGATCTCGTTATTACGACATAATTGAGGGGAAAAAATAATATGTATGTGGCAGCAATGCGTCACCGTATCTATTAGACATATGTAGAAAGAACAAAAAAATGCCATGTTACCATTACTTCTCTTTCTTTGTACTGAGCAATTTACTAACACAAACATGTTTAGATTTTTGCATGACAGGGCAGCTCTTCTGAAAATGCTAAATGTACATTTATTATTTATTATTACATTGTAGTTTGTCTCTCTCTCAGAAGCTAAATTCTCAATAAAACTGTTTTCATTGGTATATTTTACTGTTTCTGTTGTCAAACAACGGAATGAATTTGAAATGGTGACTGAAACGCGACCCATTAAGACATAACCAGCTCTCCCTTCCAAGATGTTAAGTTAATCTGCACAACAATTCTGATAATCGAGCCGTCGTCTGGTGAAATCAAATTCACATAAGATAAAGACAATATCTGTGCTCTGATTTCGGCTATACTTGTAAAATTAGTGAAGCAACATAATATCTGTGCTTAACTGAATTAAAGCGCTGCTCCTCCGCGCGAGACGCAGAGAGAGAGAGAGAGAGAGAGAGAGAGAGAGAGCGAGCGAGCGAGAGTGCGCGCGCGGGCTGAGAGAGCAGTACCGGCGGTACCGGTAGATTCTCAGAAACTAAACAAGGTTTGGGCGCTTTGTTGAAGGGAAAAAAATCGCTAAAGGCGTCTGCAATGTCGCTAAGTTGGCAACACTGTGTATCTCCATTTCTCCAACTAGAGGTTGGGCCACGGGTCAAACAGAAAATACGCGCTGCGTTAATCGCACGTTAAAAAAATTTGTGCCGTTAATATGATTTTGCGTTAACGCGTTAACTTTGACATCCCTAATATATATATATATATATATATATATATATATATATATATATATATATATAATACCTATAATATTTGACAGGCAATTTCAAATTCATTCATAAAAATGGATTTACAGAAATGGATCAAGCAGTAAGTATTTGTAATGATTATCAGGGCCAGTATGGAAAAGCTGATAAAGACACAAAAACAGTCTTCACTGTTATTTTTGTACAGGTAAGCAGCTTTTTCTACTATGTTGAATGAGATTATAATGTTATTTCCCCGATACTGATGTGCAGATCAAACGTTACAACTGAAGTAGACATGTTTCTCTCGGTTGTTTAGTTTCCTTAAGTTTATATACCAGCGCTGTGCTGCAGTACTGGGGCTCAATATGTCATAGTCCAGGATTCCCCTGCCGTCGGGATGCTTAACGTAGCTCCTATTTATTTTAATATCAACAATCTAAAAGGTGTGCATTATGACTTGCACCTACATGAACACTTTATAGTAAGTTATATGACTGGAAGTCATTCTCTTCAAATGCTATTGAAGTTAGAAAAGTGTATACCCATGTCATATGTAATTTTAGAGACGGTCCCTTAATGTGTGAATATCGAACATCCAATGTCGAGCCAACTTTATGCCAGTATTTCACTGGGAAACGCTTAACAAGAAACTTTGCGCGTTACGTTCATATTCTGAGTCCATCTGCTTGCCTGTAGCCTATAAAGTATAGCCTACATTCCCAATAAGGTGTGAGTTTAATCTTTTATATCACTGTATTAGTCCATTGAGCTATGTTAAGCATCCCAATGGCAGGGGAATCCTGGAGTATGACGTATTGAGGGAACCCCCAGTACTGCAGCACAGCGCCGTGATATAAACTTAAAGGGTTAGTTCACCCCAAAATGAAAATTCTGTCAGTAATTACTCACCCTCATGTTGTTCCAACCGCGTAAGACCTTCGTTCATCTTCGGAACACAAATTAAGATATTTTTGATGAAATCTGAGAGGTGATCACTTCTCCGTAGGCTGCTAGGTGGCCCAAACTTGCTGGCCCAAAAAAGTTATTAAAGAGATCGTTAATATAGTCCAAGTGACTACAGTGGCTCAATCTTAAGTATATCAAGCGACGAGAATACTTTTTGTGCGCAAAAACAAACAAAAATAACGACTTTATTCCACTATTCACTTCCTTCTCTCTGGGCCTCTAGTCGGTTCACGTAGTGTTTTTGCGCTGCGCGTCACACACATGACCAGCGTCGGCCAATAGTGAGCCTACGTGGTGACGTGTAACACAGACGCGCTGCGCAAAAACACTACGAGGCCCAGAGAGAAGGAAATGAATAGTGGAATAAAGTCGTTATTTTTGTTTGTTTTTGCGCACAAAAAGTATTCTCGTCGCTTGATATACTTAAGATTGAGCCTCTGTAGTCACTTGGACTATATTAACGATCACTTTAATAACTTTTCTGGGCCAGCAAGTTTGGGCCACCTAGCAGCCTACGGAGAAGTGGTCACCTCTCAGATTTCATCAAAAATATCTTAATTTGTGTTCCGAAGATGAACGAAGGTCTTACGCGGTTGGAACAACATGAGGGTGAGTAATTACTGACAGAATTTTCATTTTTGGGTGAACTAACCCTTTAAGGAAACTAGAGAACCGAGAGAAATATATGTCTACCTCAGATTTAACGTTTGAATAACATTATTATCTCATTCACGGTACAGAAAGCTACATGTACAAAAGTAACCGTGAAGATGTAAACACAGCTTTTGTGTCTTTATCAGCTTTTCCATATACAGTGGGGAGAACAAGTATTTGATACACTGCCAATTTTGCAGGTTTTCCCACTTACAAAGCATGTAGAAGTCTGTAATTTTATCATAGGTACTCTTCAACTGTGAGTTGCTGAATCTAAAACAAAAATCAAGAAAATCACATTGTATGATTTTTAAGTAATTAATTTGCATTTTATTGCATGACATAAGTATTTGATACATCAGAAAAGCAGAACTTAATATCTGGTGCAGAAACCTTTGTTTGCAATTACAGAGATCATACGTTTCCTGTAGTTCTTGACCAGGTTTGCACACTGCAGCAGGGATACTGGCCCACTCCTCCATACAGACCTTCTCCAGATCCTTCAGTTTCCGGGGCTGTCGCTGGGCAATACGGACTTTCAGCTCCCTCCAAAGATTTTCTATTGGGTTCAGGTCTGGAGACTGGCTAGGCCACTCCAGGACCTTGAGATGCTTCTTACGGAGCCACTCCTTAGTTGCCCTGGCTGTATGTTTTGGGTCGTTGTCATGCTGGAAGACCCAGCCACGACCCATCTTCAATGCTCTTACTGAGGGAAGGAGGTTGTTGGCCAAGATCTTGCGATACATGGCCCCATCCATCCTCCCCTCAATACGGTGCAGTCGTCCTGTCCCCTTTGCAGAAAAGCATCCCCAAAGAATGATGTTTCCACCTCCATGCTTCACGGTTGGGATGGTGTTCTTGGGGTTGTAATCATCCTTTTTCTAGACCAAAAAGCTCTATTTGTGTCTCATCAGACCACATGACCTTCTCTCATTCCTCCTCTGGATCATCCAGATGGTCATTGGCAAACTTCAGACGGGCCTTGACATGCGCTGGCTTGAGCAGGGGGACTTTGCGTGCGCTGCAGGATTTTAATCCATGACGGCGTAGTGTGTTACTAATGGTTTTCTTTGAGACTGTGGTCCCAGCTCTCTTCAGGTCATTGACCAGGTCCTGCCGTGTAGTTCTGGGCTGATCCCTCACCTTCCTCATGATCATTGATGCCCCACGAGGTGAGATCTTGCATGGTGCCCCAGACTGAGGGAGATTGACCGTCATCTTGAACTTCTTCCATTTTCTAATATTTGCGCCAACAGTTGTTGCCTTCTCACCAAGCTGCTTGCCTATTGTCCTGTAGCCCATCCCAGCCTTGTGCAGGTCTACAATTCTATCCCTGATGTCCTTACACCGCTCTCTGGTCTTGGCCATTGCGGAGAGGTTGGAGTCTGTTTGATTGAGTGTGTGGACTAGTGTTGTTTTTGGCAGCCTGTTTTAATTTTAGTTTTAGTCTTTGTGTCAAGCTGTCATTTTTGTTTTTATTAGTTTTAGTCACGTTCATACTCTTTTTAGTCTAGTCAAGTTTCAGTTGACTAAAAGTCTGAGCATTTTAGTCTTATTTTAGTCAAAATTATCCATGACTTTTTTTGTCTAGTTTTAGTCAACAAAAACTGATGACATTTTAGTCTAGTTTTAGTCAATGAAAATTGTATTTTAGTCTCTTTTTAGTAATGCAATGATATTTAACCCAGTCAATAGTATTTCAAACAAGGTTATCTTATTATATTTAGGGCTGTGACCGTGGCAGTTTTTGTTTTTGTTTTTACCACCGCGGTGGTAATGGACCAACTACCGTCGTGATTGGGGGTTGTTTAAAAAAATAAATAAAAATAGCACTTAGCAATTCTGTCAAAGAAACAACACACATTTTTATACATGTAAAGCATTGAAATAAATATCAGTAAATAATGGTAACTTAATATAATAAAGTTAAATTATAAAAAATAAATAAAAAACTTTCGTTTTATATTTCCACACAAAGATGCGTGATATAGCTTACCGCTCTGCGCTTTGAGAGGGATGTGGGACACGAGTAGGAAAGAGCCCATCGATCTCTTTTCTGATATCTTCATGTTTTCTACTTGATGTAAATGGTCTGAAGAGCGAATTTTATCCTCCACAAGGACAAGACATTTAGGCTATGTTTGATATTGCGCTGCCAGAGAAAGTGAATCTAAAGAAAGTAAAATCACCCGCGCGTGAAACACGCTTTACAAATAAACTTGATGCGCCTTACCATGTCTAATAACAATTTGACATGCAAGTACAAATGTAGGCTTTGGAGGCCTTGATGATATCTGAGGGGGGCTCCCATTTGAAGCAGGGCTCCAGATTGGCCATCTTTATGGTCATTATTGATGACAAGGTGCCATCCAATGGCACCTTGTCCTACAGCGTTTTTCTACTTTACCACAGTAAAGATTACAAATATAATAGGCCTAATTAAAAGCGAACCAATGAAGAAACGTTTATAATCCCCTTAGAAAATGTGATTTGGGAAAAGAAACGAGATTCCATGCAGGGATGAGTCACGATTTTTTTATATTCGATTTGTTTATTTGATTATAGAATATCGAATAGGTTGTGCGATTATTCTCTAAAATAAAATCTCCATGTTTTCGGTGCTGATGCGGTGGTGATGCGTTCATGTAACCGGAGGGTGACGCTGCCAATGACGCACATAACCGCTGTCACAAAGAACTGGCAAATGTAATGATTATGAATGTGTCAAATATAGCAAGGAGACATTTTAATTGTTTACTAAAAAAATTGTGTTTTCTGTGTCAGTGTCGGGCTGCAAAGATTAAGTTGACGATGCTGACTCGTCATCTTTGCAGTGAACGCGCCAATAGAGGAATAACTAATTGAATATTGTTAAATTCGCTGATAATCGGGTGACCAGATCGCAAACCAGAATTCAAAGCCGACAATGCTTAAATTTATGGGCTCACGCACAACTCTCTCATTCTTCGTGACGTTATAACATTTCGTCTCGTCTCCTTTTGGTCAACGAAAATGAAGAGACATTTTAGCATAGTTTTTATTTTGCAAACCACATTTAGTCTCGTTTTTATTCGTCAACAATATTGCATTATACATTTAATTATAGTCATCGTCACATGGCCAGCATTTACGTTGCATCTCGTCTCGTTTTCGTCAGGTGATAAAGGTTCGTTGACGACGATATTTAGTCATCATTTTCGTTGACGAAAGCAACACTAGTGTGGACAGGTGTCTTTTATACAGGTAACAAGTTCAAACAGGTGCAGTTAATACAGGTAATGAGTGGAGAACAGGAGGGCTTCTTAAAGAAAAACTAACATGTCTGTGAGAGTCGGAATTCTTACTGGTTGGTAGGTGATCAAATACTTATGACATGCAATAACATGTCTGTAAAAAAAAATTACAGACCTCTACATGCTTTGTAAGTAGGAAAACCTGCAACATACTAGTCCATCATCACAAATACTTACCGCTTGCTCCATTTCTATAAATCCGTTTTTATGAATAAATGACTGTTGCTCTGGTCTTCGTAAACACACGTCTGCACCACCTGCTGGTGAGGTAGACCAACAGCAGATTAAGATTATGAATTGGTAATCTACTGCTATTCCTGCAGTTTCCGGATGTGAAATGCTGAATTTTCTGTCGAATTTGAACCACTGAATTTGTGGAAGCGAATTTGTTAAGCGAAATAAAATGGACCGAAAATTGCCTGTCGAATATTACAGGCTGTATTTTTTAAAAAGAATGAACATTTTAGAAAGTGAAATCTGAAAGGTGCATATGGATTATTGAATTTTTAATAATGAAAATGTGTGTGTAATGTTTGGAATTTATATATTCACAGCTTAAATATACAACCATGTTGAATTTCAGCCCTTAAAACGGCAAGACAACAGCACCTTATGTCCGTTAAGCTCCACTTTAGGGTTGTTTTCAATCTCCCATAAGCCTTCATTGAAGCCCTTCCTTTTGTTTGGTTTGGCATATTTGTCTTTGTTAGTCAAATAGGGGAAGATGTCTTTGGGACCCAAGAATGCTCTGAAACATTAAACAGAAAAGACATAATACATAACTATGACATTTAATTATCCATAACTTAACTGCAGGATCTGGGGCCTCATGTATAAAACTTAACATAGATTTTATCCTAAAAGTGTGCACAAAAGCTAGATTGTGTGTACGCACAAAAGTTTTCAGATCTGTAAAATCATGCATACTAGGGCCAGGGCCGGCGCGTGCACTTCTGCCGCTCTAGGCGAAAAACATTTGTGCCGTCCCTAGGGCTGGTCCGAATACCATTTTTTGAGCTTCGAAGCTTCGGTAGTAATGAACATCGAATATTCAAAGCTTCGAGAGGGTGCTGAACATCTTCTCTAAAAAAGGCAGGAATCTCTATGTGTCTATAGCCTATGTCCGTTTGCATTTTGATTATTTCGAGAACCGTTCATCCAATCGACTTCACAAGGGAGTGCAGTGTAGCATTTGGTGGTGCAATATAGATGGACACGCGAGACACGACACGTTCAGAATTAATAAACTTTTAGTAAACTACAGAACACCGCGAGCGGGAAGCGGCGCACCTCAAGCGGGCAGGGCTTAGGCTATATACTTGACGCGCGCTGCACTAGCAATATAAAACGCACACACACGTCTAAATTAAGCAATACTTTAAGGTAGTCTATATTTTTCTGACTAACAAATTACTGACACAGTAAAGGGTAGATTTAAATAAAGAAAAACAAAATTTCAATAAAGAAAAACAAAATTTCAATAAAGAAAAAAACTAAATGTAAAATTTAAATAAAGAAAAAACGAAATTTAAATAAAGAAAAAAAACATTTAAATAAAGAAAAAACTAAATTTAAAATTTAAATAAAGAAAAAACGAAATTTAAATAAAGTAAAACGAAATTTAAATAAAGAAAAACGAAATTAAGTTCAAATATAGCTGCGAGCAGCGATTGCGGGCCCAAGCCGGTGGCACCGCAACCCCGGTGCCTTTAGTTACCTAAAGGCACCGGGGTGGCGGTGCCGCCGGCTTAGGCCCTCCATCGCTGCTCGCAGCTATATTTATATATATATATATATATATATATATATATATATATATCACACACACACACATATATATATACACATATATATATATATATATATATATATATATATATATATATATATATATATGTATATATATATGTGTGTGTGTGTGTGTGTGTGTGTGTGTGTGTGTGTGTGTGTGTGTGTGTGTTAGGCATGGGATGATAACCGGATTCAAGGTTTACCGCGGTTTGAAAAAGTCACGGTTTCAAAACCGCAAACAAAAAAAGTTATACCGTTCCTACGATATGTGCATTTTTTGTGTCGTCAAAGTGAAAGCGCAGGACTCCCCACTAGATTGTGTGTGTGCGTACCTGCAGCGAAAACAATGCAGCCCCTCCCCCACCGGTTACTGCTGGCAGGCGCGTGTATGTGATTGTGCGCGTGATCCGCAGTCAGTGAGACTCAGCAGTAATTTAAGTTCAGGATGGCCGAAGGAGGTGAACCCCCACAACTTTTCCCCCCATCAAAAAAGACCAAGTCAGCGGTGTGGGATTTTTTTGGGTACCGGAAAAATTCTGACGGCCACGGCTTGGAAGAGGAAGGTCAACCGACATGCAAATCATGTTTAAAAAGAGTCGCTGCTAAAGGAGGCAATACATCAAATATGATTTCTCATCTACGGGAGCACCATCCAGCACTCTTCGCTAAATTCAAGGTAAGTTGTTAACTTAAAGCTGTCTTGAAATGAACTTTTGCTTACATCTAAGTTACCAAGTCAGATAACACGGCTAATTAATAAACATTAGCTAACATCAACTAATTTCCTCTTGCACGTTACTTTACAGAGTGGGGAATAGCAGACTATATGTACTAATGTTACGTTTCTGTGATTGAACATTAGTACAACAATTAAGTTAAGGTGAAATCACGTCTTTGCTTTTAAGCCTTCAGCCACATTTACATCTTTTCAAAATCACAAAAAAAAAAAAAAAAAAAACTCCTCGCTGGCTCTCACGTGTCTTTGAGTGTTCGTGAACTGATGAGACTGTGTGTGTGTGTGTGTGTGTGTGTGTGTGTGTGCATGTGTGCAGTTACACTCGCACTCTGCGTTAATATGCATCAACACTGAAATTAAAATTTATTTTAGAGCATTATTTTGATATTTTTAGCAGTACTATTTGTTTTTACACACACAAAAAATTAAATAATGTAATTAGTTGTTTTTGTTAAATCTAGTAAATTACCACATCGCATCTATTTTTAAAAGTATACTGATTAAAAGATGAAGTGAAAAAAAAGACTAGTTACAGATTTAGCTTAAATTTAACATGTCAGTCTTTGTTTTTCTTCTTTGTAGAGCAGCTGTGGCTTCAGCAGCAAAGGACCATCCTCCTCAAAAGCTGCAGGTCAGCCAACAATCCAAGAAACTTTTGAGAAACAGCTTGCTTATGCACCCACATCCAAGGCTGCAAAGGACCTGAACAGTGCGGTGGCATACTTTATTGCAAAAGACATGATGCCTTTTCAAACTGTGGAGAAACCTGGTTTTTTAAAACTAATGAAAACAGCAACACCTTTATACAAAGTGCCATCAAGAAAATTCTTTTCAAAGAATGAAATCCCCAAGATGTACACAGAAGTCAGGGGTCATGTGCAAAAACAAGTGGCAGAAGGGGTGTGGTTTTCTGTTACTACAGATGTTTGGACCAGCAGTGGTGGTAGTGGAGAACCATACATAAGCTTCACAGTTCATTTCCTCTCTCCAGATTGGGAATTGAAGTCCTTCTGCCTCGAAGCTGTTTTTTTTCCAGAGGACCACACAGCTGAAAACATCTTGGAATTTTTTGAAAACATACTGCAGGAGTGGAGCATCACAAGGGACCATTTGTCCAGCATCACAACAGACAATGCGTCAAACATGAAAAAAGCATTCCAAGGCTTACCCTGTGTTTGGCTCAGCTGTTTTGGCCATAACCTAAATTTGGCTATAGTCAAAGTGCTAAAACTTCAAAGAGTTGAATCCGCTGTTCGAGCATGCAGGCATCTTGTTCAAGGATTCTCTCGCAGCTGGAGAAGAAAGAGGGAACTAAAGAAAAATCAGGGACTCCTGAATATTCCTGAAAAAGCACTCATTCATGATGTAGTGACAAGATGGGGGTCCACCTTCAAAATGATTGAAAGATTTCTGGAACAGCAGCAGGCTTGTTGTGCAGTGCTTGCAGCAGACAGAAGCTCATGGCATTTAATGCCAAAAGACAGTGATGTGCGCACTTTGGAGATGGTCTGCCAACTTCTGAGGCCTCTAAATGACTTCACAGATCTACTGGCTTCTGAAACAAAGACCACCCTGTCATCATTGAAGCCTGTTATGGAGCACATCACTGGCATACTGGAAGAAAAAGAGGAAGATGATGCCCTAACAAAACAAATGAAAAAAGTAATGAGGGATGATCTGCAACAACGTTACTCCTCTGAGGATGTCAGTAAGCTGATTGACATTGCTTGCTTCATTGATCCCCGTTTCAAGGGCAACTTTTCGCAGAACAAGGATGAGACTGTCATGTTCACTGTAGAGGAAGCTGTGAAACTGGAAGAAATTACATCACGGCCACCTCAAGAATTACCTGCCTTCACTACTGCTCAAGAGCAAGGAAACAGCACTTCCACAACCACTGTCCCTTCTGCTGCAACAAAGAAGAAAGACAAATCTCTGTCTTGCTTGCTCAAAAAAATTACATCAGCAAAACAAGAAACGGTCAAAGAAGGAGATGTCCCATTAAAAGAAAGAGTGATAGCGGAGGTTAAATTGTATATGTCTCAGCCTCCCATATCCTCTGATACTGACCCACTGGCATGGTGGAAAATTCATGCTCAAGAGTTACCTCTACTTGGCAAGGTAGCAAGAAAATTTCTCTGCATCCCAGCCACCAGTGTGCCCTCGGAAAGGGTGTTCAGTTGTAGCGGACATATCCTTGTCGCCAAACTTAATCCAGGAAAGGTGAACATGCTCACATTCCTGCATCTTAACTTGGACTGAACTGAATAAAGAATGTGTAAAAAGTGAGCATGTCTACAAAAATTGTTGAGCTGCTAAAACGACTACATTTATTTATTTATATATATATATATTTTTTTGGAACTGTGACAAATGGTCATGTTTTTGTTTTGATTAGTGATTGCATTCTTTCCATTTAGAAAATTTTATTTATGTTTATTTATGTTGATTATTGTTGAGCTGCAGGATTAGGCTCACACAAGTGACTGCAATTTAATTTAATTAAGAAGATTCAATTATTTATTTTAATTATTTTGCCTGATGTTCAATGTTACAAAATGTTCTATATGTTTCCTAAAATAAAATATACTGTGTTCAGTTGGAAAAAAAAGAGTTGTTTTTTTACCCAGACATTTAAATATAACATTGTAAAGCAGTAATTACAATACCGTGATACCGTGAAACCGTGATATTTTTATCCAAGGTTATCATACCGTCAGAATCTTATACCGGCCCATGCCTAGTGTGTGTGTATATATATATATATATATATATATATATATACACACACACACACACACACACAGACACACATATATATATATATATATATATATATATATATATATATATATATATATATATATATATATATAAGACAGAAAATATTACTTGTCTCTGATTTTATGATACACTCAAAATATTCCACAACAAATCCTTTAAATTTAATGTAAAAATAAAAACGAAAGTAAGCCGTGTTGGTCTCACGTAACCCTCTCAGTAGAATCAAAATGTTTCAATATTTGCGATGTATTTGAATGCTAAACTATTCTTTATTATAGGCTTTGTACTTCACTCGTGTCCCAATATCGATGGAAAAAATCATCCTCTTCACACGCGCAAAAATGTGCTTGGAAACACCACAGCGGAGCTCTGCTTACTGTGAATGGTACAAATTGTACTACTGACTATTTAAACAGAGCAGTGTAATTCGTATATCTTATGTTGACTATTTTTATTATTATATTGTATTAGGGCTATAATGAAAAGGCTGCGATGTCAAGATTGCAATTCTGGAATGTGTGTGTGTGTGTGTGTGTGTGTGTGTGTGTGTGTGTGTGTGTGTGTGTGTGTGTGTGTGTGTGTGTGTGTGTGTGTGTGTGTGTGTGTGTGTGTGTGTGACGCTGTTGCGGTTGAACAGTGGACACATAAAAACATAAATAAAATGTATTAGTTTATTCCTACTTCCATAGGAATACATTGAAAATGCTCGCTCTACTCCGCACCATTATCAATGTCTGTGCGGACGTCTGTATTTTACTTTCGCTTTTAAGTTAGCGATTTAAAAGCCCTCAGCGGTGTCACAAGTCGATTAACCGGTGGGAAAATTGTATCACAGTCACATCCCTAATATATTTATATATAAATACAATAGGCCTACCTGAAAGAGAATTTTACTTGCCCGACCAGAGTATAGCCTGATTAGAATCGTCAATAACAAAAAAAAAATAACTTGGGAATCACTAAAACGAGAGATTATTCTAATTTCATTACATTCATTTTTAAGTTGCAATCAGCAGTTAATAATAAATGTATTACTGATCAATGGTAACAAGGTTGCCCTGCTGAGGCTCATGCAGCTTCTCCAGGAGAATTGTAAACAAATGAGCGCAGCACACAAAAAAAGCAACCCAGTTAACAACATACTGACTATAAAAATTACAAATATGGAGTTTTTATATATTTTATAACATAGAGTTAAGCAACCTCACTTGACGAGTAGGCTACTATTTCCTGAATACAATCACGATTGAAACTGTGACATTGATTTCATACAACAGGTTAATAAACAGTTACAATTAAGTCACTTACATTTTAGATGCAATATTGACTGTTTTTGTTCTGTTTCAGCAGCAAAAATAGTTAAAGATCACAGCAGAACCGTCGCGCATCTCACAGCAACTTGTTTTCTCATTACTGAATGATTCAGCATTTAGAACGAATCGGTTGACTCAAAGATTCAATGATCAATCCATAAACATCTGTCTCAATCATGAATGACTCAGTCATTCGAACGAATCGTTTGAACGAATGAATCAATGACTCGCTCATTAAGATGGTCGCCTGGCGACACCTAATGGCGGTTTAGTGTTATGTTTAAAAGTATCATTCTTTCCAACGTGCACCATTATCAATGTCCGTGCGGACGTCCGTTTTTTACTTTCACTTTTATATTAGCGATTTAAAAGCACCCGCTCGTGTCACACGTCGATTAACCGATGGGAAAATATCCTCACAGTCATATACCTAATACATTTATATTTAAATACAATAGGCCTACCTAGTAAAAGGTTTTATATACTATTTTGATATCCTTTTGGACACAAGAGGGCAGTATAGCCCTATGTTTGCTTTTTTTGTTGAACCAAATAGCACTAAATAGCCTGTTTTTAACTTTTTCATACTCCTTGAATTGCAAAAACAGAATAAAATGGGTTTAGTTCTAATATTTGTATAATTGTATATAAAAATAAATGGTGTATAATTACATTTTTAGAAGTTATGAGATGTTTCCTGCTTCCTTTTTGACATTAATTGAATCCCTCGCCATAGCAAAACTGTTTGAGATATTCAATATCCGTTTACAATTTAGCATCATTAATATATTTTTATCATGTTGAAAAAGTTTGGTAGGAATAAAATAAACCTTTTAGGAGGAGTAACTAAAAACTCAGAGGCTGATTTAGCAAAAAAATCCATATTCAGACCAAAATATCTGACTTTCTGTTGGTTGCGGCTAATGAATGTAAATTAGAAAGTTGTCCGGCTTGATGAGTACAATATACAAACTATTTTTTTTTTACTGTAGTTAAAACTAACCCGCCCACTTTTGTCAAAAGCATGTTGAAAGTGACACACTTCCTGCTGCCAGTTGGTGGCGCTATAACTTTGACTCACAATAGTTACATCCATCTGATCGGCCTCTTACCACGAACACACTGCTGAAGTTTCATCAAGATCAGTTAATGTATGCAGAAGTTATTCCACTTCATGTTTCTCTTTTCTCGCCATAAATTCGTTTCCTCGCCACGGCCAAACCGTTCGAGATATCAAAAATCCGTCCGCAATTTAGAATCCTCAATGTCTTGACTTCATGCACACTGAGTTTGGTGGGGATTGGATGAATTCTCTAGGAGGAGTACTTCGCATTCCACAGCAAGCGTTTTCCAAACAACCCATAATAGCCGACTTCCTGTTGGGCTGGCGTAAAACTTGACCAGGGGAAAGTTGTTCGGCCCGATGATATCTATATGTGTACCGAGTTTCAAATTAATTCATGCAAGCGTGTTTGATCTATGGACCAAGTTTTGGGACCCCGTTCAAGGGGGCGCTGTTGAGCCCCCCTGCCACGCCCGGGTACCAGCTTCAACCCGTCCCTGATGGCAGGGGGTTCCGACTTGTATGTAAAGTTTCAAGAGTTTTTGAGCACGTTAAGGACCCCAAAAGCCCCTGAAACCTTGATTAACAATATAAAAGCAATAGTCAAATCCCCCCTCCCCTCACACACACAGAGACACAGAGAGAGGGAGAGAAAATTCTTCAGAAAATCCACATTCAAACCAAAATATCAGAATCAGAATCAGAATCAGAAAGAGCTTTATTGCCAAGTGTGCTTGCACCCACAAGGAATTTTTCTTGGTACTGAAGCTTCCAGTGCACATATACAAATACAAATACAACAAGAAACATAGTAATACAAATTCTAAGAATAAAATATATAAAAAAAATAAAAATAAAATAGTATAAAAAGTAAAAAAAGGGGTCACAGTTGGGTTTAGTCTGAATAAACATTTACAGATTATGAACATATTTACAGTATGTTGAGTAGTATGAATTATAATATAAATATAAATATCACCTGAGTTAGAGAATATTACACTAGACAGTGGGAGTCTAGTGCATGTTACAGATTATGAACATATTTACAGTATTTTGAGTAGTATGAATAATATAAATATAAATATCACCTGACTTAGAGAATATTGTACTAGACAGTGGGAGTATTGCACTTACAGGCATATGCATTGGGGGGCATGTTAAGTGTTCAGAAGGGAAATGGCCTGTGGAAAGAAACTGTTCCTGTGCCTGGATGTTCTTGTGGCCAGTGATCTGTGTCGCCGTCCTGACGGTAACAGTTCAAACAGGCGGTGTCCAGGGTGAGTGGAGTCTGTGATGATTTTACCTGCTCTCTTCCTCACTCTGGAAGAGTACAGGTCCTGGAAGGTTGGCAAGGGGGCACCAATAATCCTCTCTGCTGTCCGGACTGTCCGTTGTAGTCTCCTGATGTCCGATTTGGTAGCTGAACCAAACCAGACAGTGATGGAAGTGCTTAAAACAGACTCAATGACAGCTGAGTAGAACTGGATCAGCAGCTCCTGTGGCAGATTGAACTTCTTCAGCTGGCGAAGGAAGTACAGTCTCTGCTGGGCCTTTTTCACAATGGAGTCAATGTGATTTGCCCACTTCAGGTCCTGAGAGATGGTAGAGCCCAGGAACCTGAATGACTCCACTGCTTCCACAGTGCTGTTCATGATGGTGAGAGGGGGGAGTGCTGGGGATTTTCTCCTGAAGTCCACAATCATCTCCACTGTTTTGAGCGTGTTCAGCTCAAGGTTGTTATAGCTGCACCAGACAGCCAGCTGTTCAACCCCCAGTCTGTAAGCAGACTCGTCACCATTTTGGATGAGACCGATGACGGTGGTGTCGTCTGCAAATTTCAGGAGCTTGACAGAGGGGTCTTTAGAAGTGCAGTCATTAGTGTACAGGGAGAAGAGCAGTGGGGAGAGAACGCACCCTTGGGGGGCGCCAGTGCTGATGGTGAGGGTCCTGGATGAGAGCTTCCCCAGTCTCACTCGCTGCTGCCGGTCCGTCAGGAAGCTGGAGATCCACTGACAGATTGAGGATGGCATGGAGAGCTGAGTCAGTTTGGCTGTGAGAAGATCAGGGATGATGGTATTGAAGGCCGAACTGAAGTCCACAAATAAGATCCGTGCATAAGTCCCAGGTCTGTCAAGATGTTGCAGGATATAGTGCAGTCCCATGTTGACTGCATCATCCACAGACCTGTTTGCTCTGTAAGCAAACTGAAAGGGATCCAGCAGGGGTCCAGTGATGTCCTTCAGATAGGCCAACACCAGTCTTTCAAACGACTTCATGACCACAGACGTGAGAGCGACAGGTCTGTAGTCATTAAGTCCAGTGATTTTAGGTTTTTTGGGAACCGGAATGATAGTGGAGCGTTTGAAGCAGCAGGGAACTTCACACTGCTCCAATGATCTGTTGAAGATCTGCGTGAAGACTGGGGCCAGTTGGTCAGCGCAGGCTTTTAGACAAGCAGATGAGATGCCGTATGGGCCTGAAGCTTTCCTAGTCTTCTGTTTTTTGAAGACTCGGCTCACGTCCTCCACACAGACCTTAAGCTCAGGTTGGATGGCAGAAGGGGGGAGGAGAGGGGTTGCAGGAGGTGATGGTGGATGTGTGAAGTGCACATCAGAGCGGGTGTGAGGTGTGAGTCTGGGCTTCTCAAACCTGCAATAGAATGCATTGAGAGTGTCAGCCAGTTGTTGATTCTCCACAGATGGGGGGGATGGTGATTTGTAGTTGGTGATGTTCCTCAGGCCTCTCCAGACTGATGCCGGGTCGTTGGCTGAAAACTGGGTTTTCAGCTTTTCAGAGTAGCTTCTTTTAGCAACTCTGATCTCCTTTGTCAGTCTGTTTCTGGCCTGGTTATACAAGATTTTATCCCCACTTCTGTAAGCATCCTCTTTGGCATGACGAAGCTGTTTGAGTTTCCCAGTAAACCATGGTTTATCATTAGTGAATGATAAGAATGTCCTGGTAGGAATGCATGTATCCTCACAGAAACTGATATATGATGTTACAGTATCTGTGAGCTCATCCAGATCGGTGGCTGCAGCTTCAAAAACAGTCCAATCAGTGCAATCGAAGCAGGCCTGTAGATCCTGCTCTGCTTCATTGGTCCATCTTTTTACAGTCCTTATTACAGGTTTAGCTGATTTCAGTTTCTGCCTGTAGGTCGGTATAAGATGAACCAAACAGTGATCAGAGAGCCCCAAAGCTGCCCGTGGGACGGAGTGATACGCATTCTTTATCGTGGTGTAACAGTGGTCCAATATATTACTGTCTCTGGTAGGACATGTAACATGCTGTCTGTATTTTGGCAGTTCACGGGAGAGATTTGCTTTGTTAAAATCCCCAAGAATGATTAAAAGAGAGTCTGGGTACCTTTGTTCCATTTCAGCTATATGTTCAGCCAGCTGTTGTATCGCCGCGCTCACACACGCGTCTGGAGGAATGTAAACATTCGCGAGAATGAATGAGGAAAACTCCCGTGGCGAGTAGAAAGGTTTACAGTTTATGAAATGCACCTCTAAGTTAGGAGAGCACATCTTCTTCAGTGTTGTTACATCTGAACACCAACTTTCGTTAATGTAGAAACACAATCCACCACCTCTCGTTTTCCCCGTTAGTTCCGCGATGCGATCCGCTCGGAACAGCTGAAAGCCCGGCAGATGTAGTGCGTTGTCCGGTATGGCTTCACTCAGCCAGGTTTCAGTGAAGCACAGAGCAGCGGAGTTTAAAAAATCCTTGTTAGTGCGGGTGAGGAGAAGAAGTTCGTCCATTTTGTTAGGAAGAGATCGGAGATTTGCAAGATGAATACTGGGGAGTGCAGTGCGGAGGCCGCGCTCGCGGAGTTTCACCAGCGCGCCAGCGCGCTTCCCGCGTTTGCGTCTGACCGCGCGTTTGAACAACACCGCTGCCCCTCCGACGAGAATGTCCAGTAAAACGTCTGAGTAATCAAAATCTGTAAAAAAGTTGTCTGGTGTGTGTTTCCTAATGTCCAGTAGTTCGTCTTTGGTGAAACTGATAGGAAAAGAATGACTAAACGCAGAACAAACCAACAAAAACAACACAATAACTGGAGAGCTCCACACCGAGGCAGCCATCCGCGGCGCCATCTCTCTTCCTGTTGGTCTGAGATTATGACTTTAAATTAGAAAGTTGTCCGGCTTGATGAGAACAATATACATAACGAGTTTTGTTAATGTAGGTAAAACTAATACCCCATTTTTGACTAAAGGTGGCACTACTGAGCCCCTCACCACGCCCGTTTCTGAAACTTTGCACATGTCTACTGGCTAATAAATGTGATGTGTCTGTCGAGTTTCATGCAATTTCAAGTATGTTAAGAGTCTCAAAAGCATCAAAAAAGAATATTAAAGTTTGATGCGTTGCCACGGCAACAGTATCTAAGATATCAATAATCCTTTCACAGGTCTACATCATCCGTGTGTTTACATTATACACAAAGTTTGAAGCAAATCTGGTAAAAATAAGAGGGTTATTTCAAAGCATGTTGAAAGTGACACACGTCCTGCTGCCAGTTGGTGGCGCTATAACTGACTCACAATAGTCACATCCATGTGATCGGCCTCTTACAACGAACACACTGCTGAAGTTTAATCAAGATCAGTTAATGTATGCAGAAGTTATAACACACTTCCTGTGTCCCTTATTCGCCATCAATTCGTTTCCTCGCCACGGCCAAACCGTTTGAGATATCAAAAATCCGTCCGCAATTTAGCATCCTCAATGTCTTGACTTCATGCACACCGAGTTTGGAGGCGAATGGATCAATTCCCTAGGAGGAGTAGATCAAATTCCACAGCATGCGTTTCCAAACAACCCATAATAGCCGACTTCCTGTTGGGCTGGCGTAAAACTTAGAGCACGAAAGTTGTTCGGCCCGATGAGATCTATATGTGTACCGAGTTTCATATTATTACAAGCAAGTGTGTTTGATTTATGGACAAGTGTTTTTCCCGTTCCAGGGGGCGCTGTCGAGCCCCCCTGCCACGCCCGGGTACCAGCTTCAGCCCAGCCCTGATGGCCGCAGGTTCTGACCCGTGTGCAAAGTTTCAAGAGTTTTCGAGCATGTTAAGGGCCCCAAAAGTGCCCGAAAGGTTGACAAAATAATAATAATAATAATAATAATAATTAAAGCTGCAAGCAGCATTTAGCGGGGCCAAGCACAATCAGATGACAAGACATGCCAACATTGCTGAAAGTGTCAGACCAACTGCAACAATGAGCAATTAAAGACATTAAAGAGGATTTTAGGCAAAATGCCTGAAAATTCATAGAAAGAGTAAATAAAAATATGATGTAATGCATTATCACTTTCTACCAATAGGTGGCGCAGTTACAAAACTGATGTGATGTGGTCAGAGTGAAGTGACAATGACACATACAAAGTTTGGTGTCAATATGTCAAGGCATTGCAGAGATAAAGCCTGAATAGTGCTTTTAGCATCATGCCTCAACTTTGCTGCTGCGCTATACGAAAACGGTTTCGTCAATCGAGACGAAATCGATAAGTTTTAGTCGGCACGGTCTGGAGATGATACGATTCGATTTTGGTGAAAATCGGACAAACGGTGTAGGAGGAGTTCGAAAATGTATGTTTTGAATGAAAATCAAGATGGCGGACAGGAAATTAGGCCAAATAAGGAAAACTTGGTTTCTATGTTCTCGGCTTGACCCAAGGAATCTATTAATACCAGTGGCATTTCAATAGGCAGATTTATTCAAAAGTTATTAGCATTTTTAGAAGTTTTGTTATAACTTTTGACCAAAAGGTGGCGCTGTCTTGAAATATGTTGGGTACTTTCAGGAAATGGTGCTGAAGGCACTTTTTGAGTTTCATCAAATAACACCAATGCATTTGTTTAGTTTAGCATTTTATTTCACAAAACTGTATTGAAGTCAATGGGAATTTCATGTTTTGTTCTATTATAGCGCCACCAAGAGGCTCAGTCACACCATTTTTTTTATGTGTCCTCAGAGTGAGCCCATACATATGTGTGTCAATTTTGGTGAAAATATCTCAATTCGCTTCGGAGTTATAGACATTTATATGAAAAAACACGTAAAAAATGACTGACACATGACTTTGATTGGATTTTACTACCCCTTACTATCAATATTTTCGCATTTGGGCATTGGCGAATAGCTATCGACCTATGTTTCCAAACTTCTGACGGTGGTTTCGTCTCGATCAGACTAGCGGTTTCGAAGATATAGCCAAATGTTTTTTAAGCGCTAAATCACAACGCTACACAAACCGTAAGGCGAAACCTAGCATGTTTGGTATCGTAGGACTCGGCAAGGATTCAGGAGTCTAATTAGATGAGTTTCGTGAAAATATGTCGACCACACCCAAAGTTATAAGCATTTGAATAAAAAGATTAACCACTAGGTGGCGCTGTTTCGAAACTTCTCAGGCTCCTTCAGGACATCGTGCTGATGACCCATACCAAGTTTCGTAACAATCCGTTCATGCGTTCTTAAAATACAGCATTTTAGCACAAAATTCAAAATGGCCGACAGTCAAAATGGCCGATATGGTAAAATTGGATATCAGTCGACTCAGCATTTCGCCCTGAATCTAACGAGACCAATTTTATGATTTTTGGACAAACTGTTCAGAAGTTATAAGCAAAAATAGCCATTTTTCATATCTCCGGACCAGTAGGTGGTGCTGCGCCGAAACGCCGCATGTAGCCTCAGGTCATGCTTGTGATGACATGTACCAAGTTTGGTCTGAATACGATAAAGCGTTGCGAAGATACAGCCTTACGACTGTTTTTGCAAGCGCTACGTAAAATTTGTTCGAGCGTTTATTGAAAACGGTTTGACAAATCAACTAGATTTTAATAACTTTTTGTCAGCACTGCCTGAAGATGATCTGGTTAAATTTTCGTGCAAATCGGACAAACCGTCTAGGACGAGTTCGAAAAAGTAGGTTTTGAGAATAATTCAAAATGGCGGCCATGTTTTTATGACGGAAAATGACGACATAGGGTGCAATCGAATCGTCATGAGCTCAGGAATCAGAGGAAAAAAGAAGTTTGTTGATTGGCCTTACGGTTCAAAAGTTATTAGCAAAATAAAAGTGAAATTTTGGACAGGTGGTGGCGCTAGAGGGAATGACTTAGAAACACCAAAATTGGTGTATTTAATGTTGGGACTGTCCTCTATCAGAATGTCAAACCAAAACAACTTTCCCGCAATCGGTTCTATGGGCTGCCATAGACTCCAAGAGCGGAAGAAGAAGAAGAATAATAATAAGAACGGGAACAATTACAATAGGTGCCCGCACCTTCGGTGCTTGGCCCCTAATAATAATAAATAATCCTACCGAAAACAATAGGGCCTTCGCCCTTTCAGGGCTTGGGCCCTAATTAAAATCGAGATTAATTTAGATTTATAATAACGGGTAAAAAGGCTAATAGCCAGGGGCGTTTCTAGGTTTTAAAAACACCAGGGGCTGAGCCAAAAACATCAGGGGCTGGGTAACAAGATAACATGATTCGATACAGAGAATAATGTATATTTTAGGCCTATATGCAGGGGGGCAGACTGGTTAAAAAATTCAGTCCAGGCCATATTACCACACAGACACACACATTCAAATGTGAGGTAGTTAGGGGGGTCTGGGGGCATGCTCCCCCGAGAAAATTTTGATTTCTCAGACCTACATATGTGCATTTTAAGGTGTTTGAAGGCCAACATATTTGATAACAATAGCTTTAAAAGCATGTCAGTGGGCAGTAGCATAAATTATTTGTCAAGCAGATAACAGATTCTTAAACATGAGAATGAGGATAAATGTTGAAATTAATGATCCACACTATATAATGGAAATGCAAAATGTTTCTGCTTATTGTTGACAATGCCCAATCACATATTCCAAACAGGAATGGCCTTAAATGAGAAATCTTTCAAGAATAATTTTGCATAGATGTAAACAGTAAACTGCATTTGCGTGATTGAAGAGTGCGCGCCGCGAGCAAACGGCTGGCACGACGTAAGTAAGTTCGTTTTTCTGAGTTTTACTGACATATAGCCTGACAACATCTGGTGTGACTGAAGACTGTGCGGCGGTGCTGACTGCGTTATTTTTTTTAAACCGGTGCGGCGCGTGCGCCCCCGAAGTTCATCCGTGAGAAACTTGAAACCGGTGCTTGAACTTGAATTCAGGTGACTCATTAACACTCGCGCTACTGTCCACGCCCTGCTCTCACGGCTCGTGGACTCGTGCTGCTTGCCACTTTGCCTAATAATAATTATCAATAAATTAAATTTTTTGAGATCCGGGGCTATAAAAAAAACATCGTCTAACGACGCGCCTGCTAATAGCCTATATTTTGTTTCTATTGTTATATTTTCCACAATGTCAAAGCAACGCAGCTTAACCCAAAACACAAGCTCAGGCATGCACTTCTGTCCATACAAACTCCGCTGTTCTGCGCTCTAGCCAGAGAACACTCCCGTTGCAGGAACACTTTAGGCCAAGAGGAAGCAAATATATACATATACTATAGGTGGATGTGATCTGGGATTTTGGCTGTGTAACATTTAAAGCCACTTAAATTAACGAAATGACTCAAATAAAGATTCGTTCATTTTTATGAACGAGATCGAACAAGAGAGTCAGTAAAATGATCCGAACTTCCCATCACTCAGTCATGAGTCATGACTCGTGAGAGCAGGGGGCGGGGCGGGGCGGGGCGGGGCGGGGCGGGGCGGCGCAGGGCGGCGCAGCGGCAGCTCAGCAAATCATATAGCCTATTTTGTGAATTGTTCATTCCCGATTGGCACACATTTTGCCGCCCTTACAAAAGTGCCGCTCTAGGCAATTGCCTAGTTCGCCTATATGGACGCGCCGGCCCTGACTAGGGCTGTCACTTTTTATTCGATATTCGAATATGCATTCGAACATGATGTGAAATATCCGTAATCGAACTATAAATAAACTATCCGGTTTTTAAAAATGCCATGTGTAGCGCATTTTTTACAGTCTATGATTAGACCATTTGTTTTTTATTTTATTGTTTGCCATCTCATCCAGTAGCGGACGCTCTAAACGTTTTGTAGCGTAGGCCCATGACCAAATCAAGCGAATAATAGCCAATAGCCACCCTGTTTTGAAAATGGAAGATAACGCACAGAACGGCCAGCCTGAGCGGACAATTACGACCCCAACTCATCTAAAAAGTAGTGTCTCGAAATATTTTGGGTTCTACACCGTAGATGGTAAAGTAACCATTAAAGATAAGGTAGTTTGCCGAATTTGCAAAAAACGGTTTACTTATGCATCCTCGACATCCAAACTTCGTGCTCACCTGTCGAGTTACCATCCAAATGAGGCAGTGGAGTCAGAGAAACAGCAGATGGACAGGCGTCCAACATCGTATGACTGCATACTTTCCTGCACAACCGGTCGGCACCTTTTTTTCCATGTAACTTTAGCCTAATTTTGTGATTGGCAATGCATTGTGGCACTTCATATAGATTAAGTTGATAACCTGCTGTTTCAAACATTAAGTAAAAAATAATTTTTCAGACAGGCTATTGCTTGAGTCCTGTTTATGACTGTCAGACTGTTAATAAATTTGTGATTGAATCTCCATTACATGACGGCTCGTAGATATTCGAATATATTCGAATACATTGCTTGATATTTGATACCCGTTCGAATTGGATTTTTCTCAAAAGTGACAGCCCTAATGCATACACCAGAAACTGTGCAAAATTCCCTTTATAAAACCCAGTCAGCAGAAGATTGTGCGTACATGCATCTACACCCAGTCTCCTCCCCGAAATAACCATATATGGAGTAGGGCTGCACAATTAATCGAATTTCTAATCGCGATTACGATTATGGATGCCCCGATTACGTAATCGTTCAAAGCCGCGATAAAAAAAATTTAAAAAAAATCCACTCAGCGTGCATTTAGAGCATTTATGAGAGGCGAATCACAACTACTTCAGAAAGCCAAGCACAATAGGAACTACCAGGCCGTGACGTATGTGTACGCTGAAATAAAAAGTCCTTCACGTCTTGTCAGCCGTTATAGCATAGGCGTAATTCTATGGGGGGACAGGGGGACACGTCCCCCCCAATATTCAAAGAAGGACAATTTGTCCCCCCCGATTTTTTATCATACTGTATGATTATGCGGGCAATATCGATGTGATTGCAAATACGTCTTTCTTTCCAGCTCCGAAAATATAAAGTCCCGGCCGGTCCATTTCCCAAATCCATTCGACTGGCCTTACACTATACATTAACAAAACCTATTTCTCCTGAAATCCATGTCATGTTTTCCCTACCTTTAGTAGCTCGTGCACCGTCAGTGAGTTAGGAAAAACCAAACAGAAGAAGAGTTAGGAGCGCGAAATCTGACAGACATTTGGCACATATCTTTGAATGGTAAATATCCTGTATTTGGCTGACATAATCCCTTAGATCAGTGGTTCCCAACCTTTTTCCTTGGGGCCCCCCCATGTACATATTTAACAATCCGTGACCCCCATATATATTTATATATATACATATATATATATATATATATACATATATATATATATATATATATATATGTATATATATGTATATATATATATATATATATATATAAATGCTATGCACATAAACACACACACACTGTATATAGTAACTAAATTTAGTTTTTTTTTATGACATTTAATGATTTTTAATTACATTTTATTACATGAATACACAGGAAATGTTCCTTTCAACTTCAAATGTTTCTTTTTAGCCTAATATTTTCATTTTTACACAACCAGTAAAACGCAGTTGTTTCTCTTTTTTCAGGATTTTGTGTATAAACAGAATACTGAATGTTATGAACGTAATGTTAAATATGAACGGTAGAATGCTGTATGTACTTACATGCATGCATGCACAGATCCTTATTTTTTTACTAGGCTAATCATAACGTCAGCATAAACACATAACGCTAATGTCCACCTTGGGCTTGCATGCCTTTCACTAGTGATGGAATGTCAGGTGTAATGCCAGTGACAGCCAGTCTAAAATCGCTGTGGACTTCCAGTCTGTTGCGTGACTTTGTTTTTATAGCCACAAGGGCACTGAAGGCTGTCTCAGAGAGGTAGGTGGTACTGAAAGGAAGAATGATCTTTGTAATGGCATAGTTTGCGAGTTTAGGTGCGACAACAGGTCCCCTGGCTATCCAAAGCCTTTTGAATCCATTCTCCTGGAAGTACTTTTTTGACAGTGAATCAGTTTGTAGTTCAGTGAGCTCATCTTCACAGCCAAGGTATTCCACATCTTCAAGCCTGGATGTGAAGGGATCCATAACCCACGACTCCTTGGATAATGCGTCAACATCCGCAAAGCGGGACTTTAATTCCTCCTGTAGCGCAGTCATGTGACGGCAAAACTCGGCGCGCAAAGAGGCACTCACGGTACCCCCAGAATGTTGAAGCAGCAGTGGAAAGTGTTGTAAATGCCCGTGACATTTTTCCAGCCCTGTACTCCAGCTTGCGCATAAAAGCATCGATTGCTTCTTTGCAATCCAAGATGTTTGACTCAGACCCCTGCAGTCTCTTGTTGGTCTCATTATAAAGAGTGAATATGTCAGCAAGGTATGCGGTTTTGATCCAGAACCCATCAGTCAGCTGCTCCAACAGTGTGTTTTGATTTCGCAGAAATTCCAGGATTTTATCCTGCAATTCTAGAAAGCGCACAAGCACTTTGCCACACGAAAGCCAGCGCACCTCCGTGTGTAGCAGTAGAGTTTGGTGCTTCATCCTCACACAGTTGTGCAAATAATCTCTGGTTGGTAGGGCGAGCTTCAATGAAGTTTACGACTTTTACAACTGTTGCCAGTGTGTCACCAAGGTCTCTGGACAGTTTTTTACTGGCGAGTGCCTGGCGATGTATCATACAATGGAAATTACACAGTCTGGAGCCTTTTCCATCAAACGGCTGTTAAATCCCTTATTTCTACCCATCATCGCGGCAGCTCCATCCGTGCAGCAAGCGACGATATTTGTGTAGGGCAGATTGTACGATGTGAGGTATGAATCAACAGCCATAAAAATATCCTGACCTGTAGTTGTTGTGGGTAAATTGGTAGACATAAGTATGTCCCATTTCAACTCATCTCCGTCCACATACTGTACATACACGATAAGCACAGACTCTCCCGCTACTGTGGTCGTTTCATCCAGCTGTATAGCAAATTGGACTAGCAAATCGTGCAACTGTTTTTTGCAGTTTTCTGCCATTTTATCAATTCTGTCTTTAACCCCCTGAGGTCGGCTGTAACTCAATAACTCAGCGAATACTCAGTCAAACGGGCATACAGACACACAGGCATGAAGCTTGAATTATCTTCTTTTAAATAAAGTAATTTATATAAAAAACAAATATTCTCATCTTGTGAAATCTGTATTAAAAGAGAGCGATTCCAGTCGAGCTCATCTCAGCTCATTACGTTTTAATCGGCCCCGCCCACGGAGAGCGCGCGCTATTCAAACGCAAATGACTGAGACGATCCCATACAAACTGTGAACGCCCACATATCAGCTCGAGAAAACACATCAAGTTTATTCAGATCAGTGTATTTGTCTACACTGTCTCGCAGCGCTGTGAGGAATAATAATAATGGAAAACTTACCTCAGAAGTGCTGGTATTTCGAGGAGCAACGGATGGAATACTGTAGTAAGTTTTTTTTTCATTCTCAAGTAAATTGCGTTTCTGTGTGAATGAATGAACGGCAGAGATGCGCTGTTTACCACAACTCGTAAAAAGACGGTTTAAATTTGAATTGCGTTTCTGTGTGTGAATGAATGATCTGCTTTTAGCAAACTATTTTGCTATACTGAGGAAAAATCGACTGAAATATGTTGAAATAAAATGTATTTGTATAAGCAACGTATTAAACTGCAAATTAACATTTATATTCCTTCTAATAAAAACGAAAGACCTATGTTACAGACAAATGAAAGACAACATTACGTTGATTAGTTTTGGATAGATTACACATTTTTACTGTAAAATATCTGCCACCTCAAATAAGCTTTTGTTTGCCAATTTTTGCTAATATGTTAAATATAGTATGTTTTGTCAATGTAGGCTATATTCGAAGTAATGAATCCTTAACTTTGAAATATGTATGATAAAATGTATACTTTAGTTTTTACAAAGAAAGATTACACTTCAATTGTTGTTGTAATTGTAAACTTTTTAATAAAAAATATATATTTACAAGGTAGATGTAAACAAATTTTAAAAGGTAAATATAAGCCTTTTCTTAAAATAATTTTTATTGTGTTTTATTATTGACAAATTTGGGGAGAGGATACATATTCCAAAACTGAAAATACAGTATGAGAATTAACTGCACAATTACTAGACATGTTTTCCTTGGATATTATACAATTTGCAAGCAAAATTTGTGAAAAAATAAAATTTAAATAAAAAATTGACATGCTTCCAACTGTGAACCAATTTGGTAGAAATATATATATACTGTATATATATATTGCTCTTGCATTCTTTCTTGTGGCTATAGGTGACACACCTGAATGAATGGCTCATTAAGTATGCGGGCCCCATTGTCTCCTCAGGTGTGAACCACTACATATGCATGATGCTGTTGAATGGTTGACGCCCCTTGCGCATATTGCCTTTACAAACAAAAAGTGTTTTACAAGATTTAAATCAGTGTATTGTGTTATGTGAATGATAAGGGCAGGATGATTTTCACATCATTTTGAATAAAAAAGTCTAGGCAACGACATCCATTAGTCAAAGGTCTTATTGTCACATATTTAATATGTGTTTTGTTGCCTTATTTCAGAAACTTTAGTTTTTAGTTTTTTCAATAACCATGCATAAACATTATTCTCTCAAAAATACAAACATGTACATGCATGTTGCTCACATATTATGGTAGCCCTGTTTGTGCTAAATAGAGTGTAATTATACCTTTGCCATTAATATGTTTATAAGCAACTGAAAAAAGCACAAATGTCAGGGCATGTCAGAACATCTCAAGGACCCCAAAAACACCTCAGACCCCAGAGGGTTAACAATGTTGTTAGAAAGTGGGACAGATTTAACCTTTCCAGTAGAGCCCGACCGATAAAGGATTTTTAAGGCCGATACCGATACAAATATTTGGTGATTTAAAAATCCGATATTCCGATATATCGGCCGATATTTTTTTATTTATTTTTTAATCCAGAAACGCGTAACAAAACATGAACAGATTTCCCTAACATTAGTTATTTGTCGTTATTTAAGAGTCCTCAGCCTTACTAAAATAATATGATAATGCAGTTTAAAAATAAACTTGTTTGTTTTATTGTCACAACAGAACAGAAAATATTAAAGTTCTGATAAATATAATGTATAAAAATACAAACATAAGATATGAAACTTACAAGTCCTTTGAACAAAAAAAGTCAACTATTATTATTAATATTGACAGCAATAATTCAATTATGTAATAATGTGTGTGTGTGTGTGTGAAGAACTGATAAGATTGTAAATGTGTACCTTGAAATGCAATGTAAGTCGCTTTTGATAAAAGCGTCTGCCAAATGTCAATGTTATAAGCTACCTTATAATTACAATGTTGCAATGTATAATTACCCCTCCTTGAACTGCCACCTTATCGTGGTGGAGGGGTTTGAGTACCCGAACGACCCTAGGAGCTATGTTGTCTGGGGCTATATGCCCCTGGTAGGGTCTCCCAAGGCAAACAGGTCCTAGGTGACGGGTCAGACTAAGAGCGGTTCAAAAACTCTTATGATGCCAACAAAATTGAGGACCGTGACGTCGCCCAGCATGGCGCAGCCGGGGCCCCACCCTGGAGCCAGGCCCGGGGTTGGGGCTCGTATGCGAGCGCCTGGTGGTCGGGCCTCCCCCCATGGGGTCCGGCCGGGCTCAGCCCGAAGGAGCGACGTGGGCTCAGCCCGAAGGAGCGACGTGGGCCCACCCTCCCGTGGACCCACCACCTGCAGGAGGGACCGTAAGGGGCCGGTGCAAAGTGGATCGGGCGGCAGTCGAAGGCGGGGGCCTAGACAACCCGATCCCTGGACGCGGAATCTAGCTCTAGGGACATGGAACGTCACCTCTCTGGCGGGGAAGGAGCCTGAGATTGTGCGTGAGGTTCAGAGATTCCGACTAGAGATAGTTGGGATCACCTCTACGCACAGCTTGGGCTCTGGAACCACACTCCTCGAGAGAGGATGGACTCTTCACCACTCTGGAGTTGCCCATGGTGAGAGGCGGCGGGCTGGTGTGGGTTTGCTTATAGCCCCCCAGCTCAGCCGCCATGTGTTGGAGTTCACCCCGGTGAACGAGAGGGTCGCTTCCCTGCGCCTTCGGGTCAGGGATAGGTCTCTCACTGTTGTTTGTGCCTACGGGCCAAACGGCAGTGCAGAGTACCCGGCCTTCTTGGAGTCTCTGGGAGGGGTGCTGGAAAGTGCTCCGACTGGGGACTCCGTCGTTCTACTGGGGGACTTCAACGCCCACGTGGGCGGCGACAGTGACACCTGGAGGGGCGTGATTGGGAGGAACGGCCCCCCTGATCTGAACCCGAGTGGTGTTCTGTTATTGGACTTCTGTGCTAGTTACAGCTTGTCCATAACAAACACCATGTTCAAGCATAAGGGTGTCCATCAGTGCACATGGCACCAGGACACCCTAGGCCGGAAGTCAATGATCGACTTTGTGGTTGTTTCATCTGACCTCCGGCCGTATGTCTTGGACACTCGGGTGAAGAGAGGGGCGGAGCTGTCAACTGATCACCACCTGGTGGTGAGTTGGATCCGATGGCGGGGGAGGAAGCTGGACAGACTCGGCAGACCCAAACGTACTGTGAGGGTCTGTTGGGAACGTTTGGCCGAATCCCCTGTCAGAGAGATCTTCAACTCCCACCTCCGACAGAGCTTCGACCAGATCCCGAGGGAGTCTGGAGATATTGAGTCCGAGTGGACCATGTTCTCCACCTCCATTGCCAACGCGGCCACTCGGAGCTGTGGCCGTAAGGTCTCCGGTGCCTGTCGAGGCGGCAATCCCCGAACCCGGTGGTGGACACCGGAAGTAAGGGATGCCGTCAAGCTGAAGAAGGAGTCCTATCGGTCCTGGCTGGCTTGTGGGAACTCCTGAGGCAGCTGACGGGTACCGACGGGCCAAGCGGACTGCAGCCCGGGTGGTTGGGGAGGCAAAAACTCGGGCCTGGGAGGAGTTCGGTGAGGCCATGGAGAAGGACTATCGGTCGGCCTCGAAGAGATTCTGGCAAACCGTCCGGCGCCTCAGGAGGGGGAAGCAGTGCCCTACCAATGCTGTTTACAGTGGAGGTGGGCAGCTGTTGACCTCGACTGGGGATATCACCGGACGGTGGAAGGAATACTTCGAGGATCTCCTCAATCCCGCCGTCACGTCTTCCATTGAGGAAGCAGAGGCTGAGGACTTGGAGGCGGACTCGTCCATCACCCAAGCTGAAGTCACCAAGGTAGTCAAGAAACTCCTCGGTGGCAAGGCACCGGGGGTGGATGAGATCCGCCCTGAGTACCTCAAGTCTCTGGATGTTGTGGGGCTGTCTTGGCTGACACGCCTCTGCAGCATCGCGTGGCGGTCGGGGACAGTACCTTTGGACTGGCAGACCGGGGTGGTGGTCCCTCTTTTTAAGAAGGGGGACCGGAGGGTGTGCTCCAACTATAGGGGGATCACACTTCTCAGCCTCCCCGGGAAAGTCTATTCCAGGGTACTGGAGAGGAGAATCCGGCCGATAGTAGAACCTCGGATTCAGGAGGAACAGTGTGGTTTTCGTCCTGGTCGTGGAACACTGGACCAGCTCTATACCCTCTACAGGGTGCTGGAGGGTTCATGGGAGTTTGCCCAACCAATCCACATGTGCTTTGTGGATTTGGAGAAGGCATTCGACTGTGTCCCTCGCGGCATCTTGTGGAGGGTGCTCTGGGAGTATGGGGTTCGGGGCCCTTTGCTAAGGGCTACCCGGTCCCTGTACGACCGGAGCAGGAGCTTGGTTCGCATTGCCGGCAATAAGTCAGACTTGTTCCCGGTGCATGTTGGACTCCGGCAGGGCTGCCCTTTGTCGCCGGTTCTGTTCATAACTTTTATGGACAGAATTTCTAGGCGCAGCCAGGGGCAGGAGGGGGTCAGGTTTGGGGACCACACAATTTCATCTCTGCTCTTTGCGGATGATGTTGTCGTGTTGGCCCCATCAGACCAGGACCTTCAGCATGCACTGGGACGGTTTGCAGCCGAGTGTGAAGCGGCTGGGATGAGAATCAGCACCTCCAAATCCGAGGCCATGGTTCTCAGTCGGAAAAGGGTGGTTTGCCCGCTTCAGGTTGGTGGAGAGTTCCTGCCTCAAGTGGAGGAGTTCAAGTATCTTGGGGTCTTGTTCACGAGTGAGGGAAGGATGGAACGGGAGATTGACAGACGGATCGGTGCAGCTTCTGCAGTAATGCGGTCGCTGTACCGGTCTGTCGTGGTGAAGAAGGAGCTGAGCCGTAAGGCGAAGCTCTCGATTTACCGGTCAATCTACGTTCCTACTCTCACCTATGGTCATGAGCTGTGGGTTATGACCGAAAGGACAAGATCCCGGATACAGGCGGCCGAAATGAGCTTTCTCCGCAGGGTGGCTGGGCGATCCCTTAGAGATAGGGTGAGAAGCTCAGTCACTCGGGAGGAGCTCAGAGTAGAGCCGCTGCTCCTCCACATCGAGAGGGGCCAGCTGAGGTGGCTCGGGCATCTTTTCCGGATGCCTCCTGGACGCCTTCCCGGGAAGGTGTTCCGGGCATGTCCCACCGGGAGGAGACCCCGGGGAAGACCTAGGACACGCTGGAGGGACTATGTCTCCCGGCTGGCCTGGGAACGCCTCGGTGTCCCCCCGGAAGAGCTGGAGGAAGTGTCTAGGGAGAGGGAAGTCTGGGTATCCCTGCTTAGACTGCTGCCCCCACGACCCAGCCCCGGATAAGCGGAAGAAGATGGATGGATGGATGGATAATTACAATGTCAACTTGCTTATCCCTTTACCTGCACTCTTTTAATTCTATCCATCTATTCCATCAAGCTACAACAAACCATTTTCAATCATCATTTGCTGCCTGCCTTCTAAAATCTACTACTTAGAGATGCACTAAATACATTATGTGACTCGTTAATGCTGCGGTTAAACGAAGTCAGCAACGCACACTTGGATTTCACACACGTGTAAAAGAAAAGCTAACTTTTATGCACAGGCTATGTTTGATACTTTTTCTCTATGTCTAAATGTTCACTCCTCGCGTGCCTAACTTACGTTTTACAATGCAGAAACTGGAACTACAGATATGCTAGTTATAAATGCAGTAATCATTACTTTATTTAGGCAGAATAAGTTCGTTGTGATTTCCAAGATTTTCCACTGTCGGGCCAGTGCGAGCCAGGGCTTTAAACGGGCCGTGCCGGGCTAATAGCACCGGGCCTGCGTTTCCACTGTCGTGCCAGAAGCTCCACAGCGCTTCACTAAAACACGCCCGTAACACGCCTCTCTGGAACAACGTCACACTAACCCATCATTTCACCAACAAATGGAAGTTTTATCAGAAAACTAATCAGAAATCACTGGAAACAGCGTTGAAAACGAACATGATAAAAGCGGCCGTTTGCTGGCATTTTTGTTGTTTACTTGAATATTTAAAACCCAAGCATCGATGTTTTACCACAGGTTTACAATTAAAAGTGATACATTGATCATAATAAATTAATTTATGTCAAAATCGCACATTAGTCACTCAGAAATAAATTACCGTTAGGTCTAACTTATTTCACAAAAGAAAGAGGACACACTTACTACTTCAGTCGCGTCTGTTACTGTTTATCTGGTAGTTACAGGACATATTTACATCACATTTAGAAAGAATGATAATTTCTACAATATATGCCACCAAAAATACGACCTGAGGAGCTTTAGCAGCACTCTCTCGACTCCCATACAGATATTTTCAGTCAGAGAACCAGAGGAAGCTCCCGAAAAAAAAGTTGCTTTATTTTATCATGATAGTCCGGTATAAAGAGACGAGACGTAGGCTACTGACAGATAAAATAAAAACATGACTGTGATAGCCTTTATGATTGGTCTGATTTCTTCAAGCGTTCACTATGTTTTTTTACTATGCGTATCTTCAAGCGTTTACTATGTTTACTATGGTAATGGTTAGCGCGCATAGTCTTTTGCATCACAAACACAAAGTTAAATTATTTTAAAAGTCTTTAATGCTGACAGAATCATCCGGCGCTGCCGTCTCCCGACTCAGGTGAACTCCGCCTCTGTTCGTAACCACTCCTCTAGCCCGAGCTGGCCCGCTCTGGCCCAAGGTATTCGACGGGCCAGAAATTCTGGCCGTTGGCCCAGAGTAAGCCCCGATCAAGCCCGGGAAGTGACAGTGGAAACGCGACTGGCAAGCACTAGCACGGCCCGGCCCTGGCCCGACAGTGGAAACGCGGCTATTGATGTTAGCGATCTTCCTTGTATAGTGCCCTCTGGTGGACAAACTATGCAGCGCCAACTCTCATAACATGGTTGAAGGGTGTTTCGTCTGCTTTTATATATATATTTTTAAATATTCATTTATCGGCCATTATAAATGCCGATACCGATAGTTTGGAAAATGCCTAATATCGGCCGATAATATCGGCCCGCCAATATATCGGTCGGGCTCTACTTTCCAGCTGCTTGCGGGCCACATAGTCCCTCCACTATTTTAATGCAGGCGGGTTTGATTAACTCCTCTCCAATATTATGCGGCTTTTTGGCCTTGGCAATAAACAGCGAACACTCAAAGGAAACTTTAGTGGCCTTCTGTAAATCACTACCTGCTCTTTCGAATACTTTTCTGATGTCTGTCGATCTTTTTGACAGAGCCATCTCTTTTTTTCTCTCTAAGAATTCCTTATCTTTGCCGATTGTCTCTGGATGCTTCGTTTCCTGGTGTCTTTTCATCTTGCTTGGTTTCATGCTGTCGTTTGCCAGTTTTTCACCACAAAAGACACATTCTGGCCGAGACTTGTCTTGGCCTTCAATAAAACCAAAATTTATGTAGGTTTTGTCATAGTGTCTTAACTTTTTCTTCGCCTCTGATGAAGAATCACCGCATTTACGTTTCTCTGCCATTTTCCTTTTGTTTTTGCCGTTACTATGACAACAAGCACATTGAGCAAGTGACGGTGTGCACGCAAAATTTAAATAATTATTTTATATAAGAGATCATTTTTGACTGCCTTATCTTGGCATTGTAAGCATATGATTTTATTTTTTTACTTTGAAAAAATATTTTTATATAAAATTATTAGTGGAACATTTTATGCATCTTTATTCACCTCAAAGCATATCCGCTCCCGCGCCCCCCCTGTGAATTCTGGCGCCCCCCTGAGGGGGGCGCGGACCCCAGGTTGGGAACCAATGCCTTAGATAACGACCAGGTGAATTTCACTAGAATTTCGAATTGTAGAATTTGTGAATTTCGACTGTAATACTATACAGCTTGTATGAATGGGAGGGACTATTGACAAGCTAGCCGACAGCTAGCTAACCTTACTGTATACACGCTAGCATGTAGCCTGGCTTTAAAACAAACTGGGATAGCGGTCAGTGACAGGCTTGTCAAATGTACTGTACCAAACCCAGTTTTGAACCCCGAACCAGGATAAAAGGTTTAGGATGGGGTATGTTCGGGGTTCATTCTGACGCCGGTGAACCCAAGGTGCTTCGTGTACCTTGCCACTACTATGCTGTAATAAACTTCATTTTTTTGAGATCTTCGACGTCCACTTCATTTTTTCTTACAGTTATTATCTAGCAAGTTATTTTAGAGTCCTGCCATTTGTTCTTTCTTACTTCACCATTTTCATCCCTTTGGAATTGCGTTGCTGTTATATTTCACAGTAGTGGCCAAAAATGAACAAGAGAAAGACTGCAGCAGCTGACTATATGCCACTATATGTTTATAGAAGAATATAAGAGAGAGATCACTGGCCGCTTTGTTGTCAATTCAGGCTTGCAATTGATGCCGATGCTGTAATCATTACAGGGTGAGTATATGTTGGTTTGACGATCAGATGTAATAAAATTCCTTGTTGTGTTATACAATTACAAACATTCGGACTCTGACTTTTATTTTATTTTGATAAAAAAAAATGTGTGCATGCGCCAAAACCAAAAGTCCCACAGCTGTCCCCCCCAATGTGTGATTGACAATTACGCCCTTGCGTTATAGGCTACTGTGCTCGTAGTGCACACTCTTCAATTGCACGCGCAAATGCGGCGGCGCGCGCTGTGTATAAAGTGCAAAGGAAACTACAAGCATGCAACGTTGTTAAGTTGTAAATTTGTAAGTCACGAAATAAAAGTAAAATACCAATAAATCACGTTACTGGTACGTCGTGTGTTAGCTGAGAAGGATTTGCATGCAGGTATGATTTGAGCGCGTGAAGTCGTGGACAAAACAGTCACTCTTCGTAAACTTTGTTCGATGCAAGTATTGATGCAAGCCGTATGCTTATTTACGCTGGTGTTGATAGTTTGCGAGCGAAGGTGAGATCGAGGTGTTAGCCGAGAAGGATTTGCATGCAGGTATGATTTTCATTCTATTCACCAGGAGCAGTTTCCATGTTTCATTAACAGTTCTTGTTAATATTGTGTATTCACCATGAAACTGTCGTTTCAATATTAACCCTAAAATGCTACTTTATTTTCACTTTGTGTTATTTTTTATATTTTTTAATGACTGTGGTGGCTCATACCAACATTGTATTAACAAAAGCTAGTTTGGGACTGCCATTTAATAGCTTTAGCATAGGCCTAATGTTTATTTCTTAGTAGTCTTTACTATTAGTCATATTCTTACAATTTATGTTTATGTTAAGTAAAGGGGGACAGTGTGTGTGTTCACAATTTTTAAGTAAACATATATATATAAATTGTGAATTGTGATATTCGCAATTAATAATCGCAATTACAATTTCAAGGGAATAATCGGCAATTATGATTTTTGTCATAATCGTGCAGCCCTAATATGGAGCTTACAATGCCTAGTTTTACCATGCATATTCTCATCTACATATTTCCATATGCATATTCCCATCCATGTGATGCCATGTTCAACGGTACAAGACATTAGGAAAATATGAGATACAGTATATTTTTTAATGGAAACATATAGGTCTTGTTTTTTGCAGTGTAAATACAATTGTCTAACTGTGCATCACTGACAAAACATTTAAAAAAAAACATGCACATCTTACAGTTTCCTTCAAATTCTATCCTTTAAATACAATTGTATTTTTCATTATGTTGGGAAGATCACAGAAGGAGTTATCACTAGGATACTGTCTGCCTGCACACGACATCAACAGCACACCTCTGTGCAGCAGATGTTGTACATTATTGCCATCAGACCTTCTCAAACCAGCCAATAGACCATTGCACTACCGAACAAAAGTGTGCATCATTGATCATTGTTCTCGCAAGATGTTCTCAGATGTTCTGCAATTTAGTTTAAAGGAACACTCCACCGTTTTTTTAAATAGGGCTTATTTCACCTTCTTTCCTACATTTAGATAGGTGGGCAAATGCATTTTTGTCTCAGTGCATGCATTGTTTTAGTTTGACAGGGTCGGCGCTAGCTTAGCTTAGCATAATGAATGGAATCCTTTGTTGCCAGCTAGCATGTCCTGAGTAAAAGTGATATAAAAAAATTAAAAAACCCACCTAATTACTTCTTGTGGCCTGCGTATTCACAACAAGTACAAATAGCGATGCAGATTAACACTAGATGATTTCCTATGCAGATATTGACTTGGGACTATATTAGGGGGAAGCACAGGTGAAGCACTGCTACTTGGGCGCAGAGATATCACGCCCAAGTAGAAGTGCTTCGCCTGTGCTTCCCCCTAATATAGTCCTTAATATATAAGTCAATATCTGCCTAGGAAATCGCCTAGTGTTAATCTGCATCACTATTTGTACTTGTTGTGAATACGTAGGCCACAAGAAGTAATTAGGTGGTTTTTTTTTATTTTTTAAATCACTTTTACTCAGGACATGCTAGCTGGCAACAAAGGATTCCATTCATTGTGCTAAGCTAAGCTAGCGCCGACCCTGTCAAACTAAAACAATGCATGCACTGAGACAAAAATGCATTTGCCCACCTATCTAAATGTAGGAAAGAAAGTGAATAAGCCCTATTTCAAAAAACGGTGGAGTGTTCCTTTAAAGAGGAATTATCATGACCTAGCACTCTTCAGTGTCATTAACCCTCTGGGGTCGGCAAACGCGCCGGCAAACGCGTTTTGCTCAATTTTTTTCACATATAGACTTAAAATAATCCATACAGACTAGGGCTGCACGATTAATCGCAATTAAACCGCACACGATTTGGCAAAGGCTGCGATTATTTTGTTCGCAGCTTGTCAGTGGAGTGTGGCTGATTGGTAGTAAACACTGCCCCATTTGAACGCCAGAGGGCGCTCTCATGCAAACACGATAAATATGCCCCACTGCAGAAGTACAATAATGCGCATCATTCCAGGAAATCCCTATCGCTGTGGCTGAATAAACAGAAGATTGAAACGCTTTGATTAAACATGACTTATAAATACACGACTGCCTTATTCTGTGTAAGAAGGCACATCATCTCACAGAAGGATGCTCAACTGTCGTTATGAAGTGAGTTTGGAGTAAATGCATGTTATTAAATGTTGCATGTTATTAAAAAGAGGTTCATAAATGCTTCTCATGTTTTGGAAAGATGTTTGACGCGTGTTGTTTTTTCAAATGCACGTTATAAGTGACTCAAACTGATGGAGCAGAGTTTACAGAGCCGTACATCAATGACAAACTGCGCATAAAAAAAAAAAAAAATCGCAGCCTTTGAGATTTTAAAATCGCGATAAGCCATCTCGATTTAAGTGCGATTACATGTAAATTGCGATTAATCGTGCAGCCCTAATACAGACTTAAGAAATATGAAAAAATAAACTGTAAAATGTCTACTTTTTTATGTGTCCACTTACAATCGAAACAAAACATTGTGCTTTTGTAAAATAAAGAAAATAAACAGGGTGTGCTTTCTGCCACTACGTCTCCGTGAACTTTTTTTCTGGAGCTTGTCTCTAAACTTACACAAAACTAAGTAAATACTATTCACCCAGACATGAGCTATATATTTATAATCATTTAAGTGTGTACTTTTAAATTATCTAATTCAAAACGAAAACAAATATTTTCTGTTTATGTAATCTGTATGAAAAGAGAGATGTCAGTCATTCTCATTTCAACTCATTATCTGCTAATGTGAACACGCCTACAGAGCGCGTGCAGGCAAACATGTCAACGCCCACATCAGCTGGATAAAACTCAAAGTTTAATAAGAATCATGTACTTTATGTTGCTACGCTGTGAGGAATAATACTATCGTAATAATAATCCTGGGAAATTTACCTCAGAAGTGCTGGTTTAGTTTCACTTCGAGGAGCAACGATTGTGAGGAGCAACGAATCCAGCTGAGGATTGTGAATAGTAAGTTCTTTATTCTTAAGTGCTTTGTTCTAATCGAGATAAGGAATAGTGTCTGTAAATCGCAAAAAAGACTGTTTAAATATGAATCGCCTGTCTGTGTGTGAATGAATGAACGGCACAGATGCGAGCTGTTTTAAAAAGGTTTTACTGTAAAAAAAAAGACTACTGCCACATTAAATAAGCTTTTGTTCGCCAATTTCTGCTCATATGTTAAATATATAGTATGGGATGTTTAGTCAAAAATAAAGTAGGTATATTGAATTATCAACTAAGATGTTATTATAGTGTTTGTTCCAATATTCAAACTAATGAATCCTTAAAGGAACACTATGTAGCTTTTCAACCTTCATTATATATTTCCAAGACTCTTGTGATGGTACATCGACTTACAATAGGTTGAATGACACGTCTGCCATAGCCTGACGGGGTCTGTATCGCTTTTACTGGCACTATGTAACTAAGGGGTTCGGGTAGTAACCCTAGCACAAAAAGAACTACAAAATTCGACTGCTTTACGGCATACGTCACTTCCCCCACCACTTGCTCAAATTTGGACGTGAGCGTTTATATACTGTCTATGGACGTGAGAGGCCAACCAGCGTTTGTTTTCGGCTTTCGTGCGTATGTTTTTGTCATGGGGGCTGTTTACACCTGGCCACTTCATGCGTTTTCTCAGATCGGATAGCTATCTGATCGTGAAAAGAACAGGTGTAAATGTCCTCCGAAACGCATTCAAGACGGATTTGAATCCGATCGCTCAAACCACTTCAGGAGGAGGTCTGAGACGCATTCCAGACGAAACTGGACAAGTGTGCATCTGGTTGTTGAAACCACATATGTAAATTGTACTCCTCCCAAAAACGTAAAAAAAAAAAATAAATAAAAAAACGTGTGAGAGCGTGTTATAGTCTATATGTTATTGCCAGATATGACGACGCTACTGGAACACGCATTACCGCAGCTGAGCATCGAGTCATCAAGACAACGTGCAAACTATCGCAAATCAAAGTGAAAGTAAGTCGCAGACGCTTATCACACAATCATCATCATTAAAAGTAAAGAAACGAAATGATCTTACCAGGGCTGTTACTGCTCTCTCTTATTGCTGTCTTTGATTTTGAAATTTTAGCTGATGATCAATAAAATGCAGCTCATATCTGTTGCTTTCGGTGACGTGCACTCCATTAAATCTGCATATAGCGCGAGAATTGAAGATCGGATTTAAATCCGTTTTGCAAAAACACATTTATGTGACCAGGTGTAAATGGAATCGTTTTGATAAATCAGAAATCCGATCTGAGAAAACGCATTTAGTGGCATGTAAATAAATCTCTTATTTGTAAACTTGTTTGCATTCTATGTTGTATGTTGTTGCGCTTGTTTGTAGTAGGCTATGTCATTTTTTTACGATGCTTTTCATTCATCCATTGCTGATAATTAGACCAGTCCAATAATTTCCACATATGTCTAGCTAGCTTTCGATTATCAGAGCTGTTAACAGACTTGCTAACAAACACTCGTTTCTCTTACGTGTTTTTTGCGCTATGTTTTATTGCCTAGCTTGCCTCACGAACTAGTTTGCCAGCTGAACTCAGGTGTTGTGAGGTGTATTTATCACGTAGTCCTGAGGGATATCAGACGACGCTGTTGACGTTGATTCTTGCGATTATCATGAGAACAGTTTTCAATATCTCACATAAATATCAAGACATAAATAAGTCTAACGTAGAGGTTGGGGGGGGTGGAGGGGTATTTACGACAGTGCAAGTATTCCACAGCGACTCTAGGGGTCGCTGTTTGACAAAAACACAATTTCTCCACAGTGTGCCTTTAACTTTGAAATACATATGATAAAATGTATACGTTTTACAAAGAAAGATTACACTTGAAATATTGTTAAAATTGTAATTGTTGTCGTAATTGTAACCTTTTTAATAAAATAGCAAAACAAATATTTACAAGGTAGATGTAAACAAAATCTTAATAGGTCAAAATAAGCCTTCTCATTAAATTATTTGTATTGTGTTATATTAGTGACAAATTTGGGGAGAGGATACATATTCCAAAACTTTCTGAAAATACAAAATTTGTTGAAAAAGACAAAAAAAAAAGTTTCCAACTCTAACTTTGAACCAATTATGTAGAACAGGGGTCTCCAACACGTCGCTCGCGAGCTACCAGTAGCTCGTGGCCTGATTGGAGGTAGCTCGCCAAGGGCCGTTCACATATCGCGTCTTTTGCGCGCTCAAGTTCGTTATTTCAAATAGTTGAAGCGACGCGCTCATTTTTCCAGGCGCAGCGAGTTAACATGAAGGATGGGAGTGCACCCAAACATTACGGGTGTTTTTATTCTTCTCCGTAAATAAATATTTTTTTCGGCGGTGGAAATCCATTAGCTACTAAAACTTTGTCATTGTGGAGAGCGCAGTGCACGGTTGCATAGCAACGACAGACGCAACAGGAAAATCGGACCGAATTTTACTATTAATAATAAAAGATAAGCTAATGTGCATTGTAAATGTCAGTGATTTATCTTTTTTGACTCATTCTTTTTATAAAAACTTTTTCTGTCAAAACTTTATTTGAACTTGTAGCCTACATGTTAGTAGATAACATGTTGCAAAACACTCCTTTAAAATCTGGCCATCATTTTTAATGTTATTATTTTAATGTTTATGTAAACAAAAAGTGCATATAAGTTTATTTGTTATTTGCTGCTTTTCGACATAAAACTTGGTGAATTGATTTCATTGTGTAGTATTAGTACTTTTTGAACAGGATTCTGTGATAACCGTGATCATTTTGGTCACTATAATCATGAAATGAAATTTTCATGCCATTTCATCTCTAGTTATCATGTACTATAAAATCAACTATAATTATGTGTTTTTACAGTATAATATGCAAAGTACAATTTTCTATAATTTTTTTTTTTTTAATCTCTGATTCTGTTCTTTTCTCTGACATTTAAGGGTGACATATAGGCCAACAAAAACTCTTTTAGGTCTAAAACAGTTTGGATAGTTGTTAATATGAGAGTTATGAGACATTATTTAAGATATTTAAGTGTTGTATTACATGAGTAGCTCTCGACCACTTTCATTTTTAAAAAGTAGCTCTCAAATGAAAAAAGGTTGGAGACCCCTGATGTAGAATATATATATATATATATATATATATATTATATATATATATATACACATATATGCATATATATATATATATATATATATATATATATATATATATATATACACATATATGCATATATATATATATATATATATATATATATATATAGTCCTCGCATTCTTTCCTGTGGTACCCTCTCAGTGACACACCTGAATGAAAGGCTCATTATGCAGCTTATTATGCAGGTCATTGTCTTCTCAGGTGTGAATCACAGCATTATTCATGATCATTCACGCCCCCACGCATATTGCCTTTCCATGCAAAAAGTGTCTTACAAAATTTAAATCAATGTATTGTTTTATGTGAATGATTAGGCAGGATGATTTTCAGATCATTTTGAAGCAAAAACTCTAGGCGACAACATCCATTAGTCAAAAGTCTTGTGGACACATATTTAGTATACATGTGTTTTGTGGCCTTATTTCAGAAACTTTCATTTTTAGTTTTTTCAATAACCATGCATAAACATCATTCTCTCAAAAATACAAACATGTACATTCATGTTGCTCACATATTATGGTAGCCCTGTTTGTGCTAAATAGAGTGTAATGACACCTTTGCCATTAATATGTTTATAAGCAACTGAAAACAGCACAAATGTCAGGGCATGTCAAAACATCTCAAGGACCCCAAAAACACCTTAGACCCCAGAGGGTTAAAACATTAAAACGTAGCATGCCACAGGAAAAGTGTTCATGTAATTTGAGTGCTTAACTCCATTAATGAGACTGGAACATTTAATCTAAATGGAAATAGCAAATGGAAAACGGTTACAATTATTCTGTTTCCTTCATTACTTAATAAAAGAGTGCATACGCACCGTCTAGAGCAGAGGTGGGCAAACTTTTTAGACCAGAGGGCCACATCAAGTTTTGCTAACCAATTGAAGGGCCGCATACTAAATCCATGATAAAATAACTTTTATTTACACTGGAGGTATGCATGGAACATGTATTATCTGACAGAAATATTTGTCACATTAAACAACAATTCTTATTTAATATCTATTATTGAGTCAAATTTACAACAGATATAATCTCATGTGCACTGCTATTACTATGTACATATCAATCATCATAAAACTATGTCTGATTAAAACTGAGGCAGAACCTTGTCTTTCCAACACATGGTAACTGAACTGTTAATGTGAACAATGAACCTGGTCCCCTCTCCTTACAAGGGTGTCAAAGTCTGGACAAAATATGTACAGGGCTGAAACGATTGGTCGACATTGTCAACAATAAAAACTTGTCGACAAATATCTTTGTTGTCGAGTAGGCTAGTCGTTTGATCTCACTTGACCTAATGTAAGGGCCTGCAATATCGCGATTTGACCGCTACGGCGCTGTAGCGCTAGAGTGTAATGCAGCCGTTACAAATGCTATTGCGGTAGAAGAAAACACAGCGCGAATTATGACGGAGTGCAAACGAATCCGAACTAGCAAGGTGTGTGAAAGTTTCACAAAACTTCAAACCAAGAATGCTGTCGTATGCAATACATGCAAGGCGGAACTTGCTTTTCACGGGAGCACAACATGCATGTTAAAGCACTTAAAGAGGAAACACCCCGGCACAAGACAAGCCGGTGAGAGTTCTCCAGCTGGAGCTAAATAACTAGCAATAAATCTCTTTTTAGAGAATGCAATACTACTAATAATAGTAATAATATTAACAATAATAATATAATTACAGTAATGTGATGATTTATTTTTGCATAGAATAAAGCTTGATCGAGCTTAGGAGTCAGGGCTGTTTTTATTATTGTAACACAGGCCCGGGGTGGGTAATCGGGAGAATCGGGAACTTTTGGGCCGGTCGCGGATTTTTATTTATTTAATTTTTTTCACATTTGTCACGTTAGTTACATTAGGCTACACACGTTCCGCATTCTGACACCGCAGCGCGCAGCCTCTGCATGGGTTGTACCATGAGGGGGAGTTCTCCCCTCCCCTCCCATAGAGTTGGTTGGGTCCATAGCCCGTCTTTTCCAAAACGTTTTCTCAGGAAGGCTACCTCGGCACCGCCGGCGCCTACCGATAGCTGGGCCGGCCCTACCGTAACAGGGAGGATGGATGGGAGGAAGAGGCCAGGAGGGGCTGAAAAAGCCAGGTTGAAAAAAAGAAAGTACTTTTTGTACAAAATGGCACAGTCACACTTGTGGTGTTCCCTGTCAAAAAAGACCGGCCTACAAAAAATTGCTTATAAATCTATCGTTATACTATATTATCACCCAATATTGGATTCAATATTTTTGTCAACTTGTTTTCTTTCAATTAGGACTGTTTTTATATTTCTATTTGCATCTGATTAATCATAGGCCTCATTTATCTGAGAGTAGGTATCATGTTTTTGGATTAAAAAAGCATTATTTGTGAATATTTTTGAATACAAATAAAACTGTAAACATTAGTTCAATATGCCTCTTTGTGGAAGAGTGGGATACATTTCAAATGCTTTCTTTCTTTCTTTCTTTCTTTCTTTCTTTCTGCTTTTATTAATTTATCAACCTATCCTTGTGGAATAGTGGAATATTTTTTGTTAACTTCTCAGCTTAAGTGAATTATTATTTAACCTTTACATTATTTGTTGAACCATGGTATTAATAAAAACTACACAATAGTAAGAGCTGAACTGTTGCTTCATTTATCCAATTTGGAAAAAGTGCTAATTTGGAATTCCACCATGGAAAAAGAGGGCCGGTCTTGGGCCTGAAACTCCCGGGCTGAAAAGTGGCCCCACTCCGGCCCTGTTGTAACACTATTAGGTATTATAGTCTTATCACTTGCCTGTATATTGTTAATATTCATGAAGACTTACAAAAGGAGATGTTATGAAGAATATCATGTCAGTTAATTTTTTATACTGTAAATTAAAAGGTGAATGAGAATGTCTCTGTCAGCTCAATTGTCATGTCAATTTTTAATTTTTTTTTATTCTTATAATAATTGTTTGCAGTTTAAGTTTGTCTGTAATGCAGCTGATTAATTTTTGTTTATTTTTTTCTATCGAAAGAGAACAGAATATTTCAACAATGCTTAGAGAGCATTTGTGTGTGATTTGAGTCGGACAGAAATTTGAAAACTTAAAGAGCATGACCTGTTTAGTCGGCTCAAAGTTCACTAAAACAACCATTTCAAAAGCAGAAGTGATTTTCTTTTTTTTATATTATAGTTAGAATATGTGTAACTCAGTGTTTTAACTAATGGAAAAAGCTGAATAATCGTTCCAAACTTACTGATTAGCCGGCGAAATAATCGAACGATTAGTCGATTAATCGTTCTAATAATCGTTAGATTAATCGATTATCAAAAATAATCGTTTGTTGCAGCCCTAGTGACGTGACATAACTGCCAGATTCAAAACTATGGGTTTGCGCGTTGGCTGGCGCTAAGCCAGAGACGGACGCGCTCAGCGCTTGTCATATACCACAACTATTTGCAGTGTTTTCAAACACATCTTTCATTTAGGTTTCAGACATTTAAATACACATAAGCACTAGTAAAACAATACATTTGGAGTTTGTAAAATACACACTGATGTCTATGGAAGCAGCAATAACAATCTATTCGAATATAATATAATTTGCCGATGTGTGTTATTCATCTCAGAAACACATAGTTTAAGTAACTATAAATTTTACTCTATTCTTGAAAGCAAACATGAAAGCATTGCTGTTGATCGTGGGGAATATTCCCTTCGAAAAAAAAACTCAGCCACTGCGTCTTCAGCGGTTCGGATTTAGGAACATCAAAATGACTGCTGTGTTCCTTATTACACCCAAGAACAGAACACCACAATCGCTTAGACGCCATTCTGCTCATAGACAGTGCTCCAGCGTATCAACAATGACCGCGCCGGTCCGCGCGGACTATGATTGACAGCTCGCTCACAAGCGAGGGCGGGTCTGTGTTGAAACACTGCTGTCAATCAACAATCATGGGAGGGCCGTCGATTTTGTGACGTCACAAAATCGAACGGCTTGATTTGAGATGGGGGGAAAACATATAAGAAGATTTAAAAAAAAAACACTGGATGGATTTTTATCATTTTATGATGGTTGTGTACAGGCACTGCCAACACACATTTCAGTACAATCAACTTGTAAAAGTGCATGTACCATTATATGACCCCTTTAAACTTACACGTTAAAGGGTTAATTGTCCGAGTTACCGAGTGCATTCTAATTCTACAGTAGTAGGCCCGCCTAACTGTACTGCGTGCTATACTGCCATTTATTGGCGTTCGCTTGTATTGCATCAAATTAATAATTCTGAACCAAAACCATTACTCAAGTGTAATATTTTTTAAAAACGTCCTCACGGGCCAGATGAAAGTGTTCGGCGGGCCATAGTTTGCCCCCCTCTGGTCTTGAGTGTGCACACATTTACAATTACTTTTATTTTATATAAATCCCGATATGTGCATAGAAAATGCACGCACATTTCAATTCCTTTTTTGTGCATACGCAAAGTAAAAACATCAGGCCCCAGGTCTTTAATTAACAATACAACACAAAGTTTTCGACAAATTTCTACTTACGTTTCATGAGTGCCAAAAAAGAAGATTGGAAACTTTATATTTGACAGTTTGACGGCTCCATCTGGAATCTCATCAATCTGAAATTGCACAGTGGCATATTTTAAGCATGAAACTGCAGCATAAGTAAACATTTAAAGGCATTTAAAAGCACTAAACATTAATCAGACAGTGACATTTGACTATAATAAACAAATTAATAATATTAATAATGATAATAATAATAATAGAAATTATGATCATTTAGTTGTGCTTGCTCACCCTTGCAGGCCAGTGGGGATAACCCTTCATCTTTGCAAAAATCAAATCACCAGGTTTGAAATCCAGAGCCATGTCAAGACAGATGGATCACCTTTTTTGGGACATAACAAAACATTTCCATTATTTGTACATCAAGACATCACTCATCCATTTGGCTTCATCACATTAACCTCCTCATGACACAGTGACATAGATTGTAATTAAAAAAATTTACTCAGTATTCTCTGATAAGTCATTATCTTAAGACGTGATATCACTCTCTGACAGGGCTCCAGACTAACTTTTCCACTGGTTGCACTGGTGCTACCAACTTTCTCAGTTGGTCGCACCAGCATATGATTTGGTCGCACCTTTTTTATTTTGCTACATGCCATGGGATTAATCAATGCATGCTGATGAATAGGGGTCTTAATCTTCATACCCTAGTTTTGCACTGATGTAAAAAGACTGACAGTGACACAAGACCTCATGTTAGCAAAATGTTTTAATCTTTTAACTCTCAAAAAATTATAAAAAAAAACATGTATGTTCTTTAATGTTTGATTCTAATTTTACTGTCTTCACATAGGGATGGGAATTGATAAGATTGTATCAATATCAATGCCACTGACGATTCTGCTTATCGATCCGATTCTTTAACGATTCTCTTGTCGATTCTTGATAGCACTGTGTGGAAAAATTTAGTGCTTTTCAAAAAAAAACAATTGGTTTTATTTATTTTAAAGCTTGAGTAAGCAAACTGTACTTTTTATGTAATTTATGTAATAAATAGAACCTTATTGTAAAGTGTTACTGTTTAGTCATACACCGATTCAGACGTTTCCTGAGTTCACTGTTGGAAAGATCAGTTGTTTTAACCATTCATTAAAATTAATCGGTTCAAAGGAGTCATTAGTTCGCGAATTGGACATGTCATGCGCGTTGTGTGATTATCCCAGCAGTTAGGACATGGACATCCAAGATTTCTGGCAACACAGAAAACATTTCATCACTGGATAGTTTTTTCATTTAATTAAAGTGTTGTTTTATGTCAGCTGAATGTCCGGAACACTTTTCAGTGAAGATAAGGCAAATTATTTAGCACAATTCACACCCAGCGGTAATTCAGGAAAAAAAAAAAAAATCTCAGAATGCTCCACATGAAACTTTGGTCTTCCAACCTTTTACCACCGTGTCGATTTATTTTGATTAATATGTGCGAGGGAGAGAGAGCAAGACAGCGCTTAGTTTGGAGACGGTGAAGTCTTGTTTACACTTGACCTACGAATTATAGTTGACAGTTTGTATAGTTATATACTATTTGTATAGTTAAATACGTATTTTGCTAGTGACTAACAGGCAACAAAGAATGTCAAAGTAGAACTACATTGTGGCCTTGTTTTTTCATAATTTTTTGCAAGTGGTAGATCTTGGTTTACATTTGGACTTTGGATGTGATCTTAGGCTTGAAAAGGTTGGTGACCACTGTTCTAGTGTATTGACAAAGTACAATTTCCACACTTGCTACCAGGGTGGAATCGCAAATAATCGAGGCTTAGAAGGACATGCATACATTAGCCCTGACTAAAGAGTTATTTAAAGGTAGGGTAGGCAATAAAAAAAAAAAAAACGTTGTTATTCTGGCTGCTCGCGCAGATATAAAACGTCATCAGCCCGTTCCATGACGCTATAAAAGAGTTGTAGACAGTCACTGAGCTCCAAAAACAAACTCCAGTTCCTTCCATTTTGGCAGAAGCATTTATCCAAAGCAACTTACATTGCATTTCAAGATACACATTTTTACATTCTTATCAGTTCTTGCTTTCCCTGGGAATTGAACCCATGACCTTGGCATTGCAAGCACCAATGCTCTACTGTTTGAGCTACAGGAAAGGTGCTATCAATGCCAAAATGAATATGCAGCAGAGGCTTTTTATTTTTAACATGTAAATGAAGCATTCTGGTGCACTCTGACAAGAAAATAAAGGGAAAAGACAAAATTTACTATATATATATATATATATATATATATATATATATATATATAGGATTCAATTATGATTTACAAGCTTACGATTCGATTAACTTAGAATTTCTAGATTGATTAATTTGGGGCCTATCAGGTACAGTTACAGCACATGGTTAATTTCCATCAAAGAAAACATCTCTCAACTATTAAAAAAAATCATAAATAATTTAAAAAAAGTTAAAAGTGACAGTCAACAGAGAGCTTACACATAACTTTTATAAAGTTTGAATGGTCGGGATTAGCAAAAATCCTGATCGGAGCATCCCTAATCAGTACTGGCATTGTTGATACTGGCCTTCATTTATAGTAGGATATTTAACAAAAGATGCCCATGTCTTTTTGTTGGCAAACATTGTTGTTTTAAATTAATTTGGAGATTCAATGTGAAAATATATGATTACAGATTTTAATGTTAGGTGTGATTAATCATGATTAACAACAGGAAATGTGTGATTATTTCGATTGACAGTTTTAATACATTAATACTAACATGACATATCTGAAAATCTTAAGTAAGCATGTTTATACTTCAATATTTGTTTAATATTCAAATTACTTAACAGTGCTAGGGCTCAGGACTTGAAGGGACATCTAAACTATCTACTCTCTGATAAAGTGAGGTAAATATGTAATTACATGTGTTACTTGTTAAATATAGGCCTAGCTAATAACAGGACTTAATACACAATAATTGTATAGCGAAATCCAAAGTAAAAAAAAAAAAGAAATTACTGTTTTGAACATTTTATGGACCAGTGAATTTTCCAAATGGGCCACTGTAATTCCAGGGATACTAAAGGGTACATTTAGGATTCAAGGCTGCATTAAATATGACAGTTGGGCTTAAAATGTAAAACCAACAAAACATTTTTTATGGACCTTTGACGATGGACATGCCTGAATGTGCCAAATCATTTCTGGGAGTCTTTCTCGAATTAAGGGTGATTTCGTTTTTTTGTTCGTTTTTTTATTCAGTGAGAGTGAATGGTGATGAGACTGACGTGACTAAAGGCCTGTTCACACCAAGAACTATAACCAGGGCTGCCAACTCTCACGCATTGAGCGTGAGACTCATGCAATTGACACTTTTCACACGCTCTCACGCCACACATCCATTTTCTCACGCACAGAAAAATTGCGGAGCAAAGAGGTACTTTTAATATTAAACTAATTATCAGCTCTTAGATTCCGTCAATTTTACTACGAAATTCAGACAAAAATACGTTTGCCGCTTGTAAATGTGACGTGACAGATCGCTGAGCGCCTCAGTTCAAGTGCACGTGAACCGATCATCTGTTACTTTTTTATTTAAAGATGCAGTACAACTTAACGAAAGTATACATAATATCGACCAATTACTGTTTTTCAACCACGGAAAGAGGTCAATATATAGAATAGAATAGAATAGAATAGAATAGAATAGAATAGAATAGAATAGAATAGAATGAGGCATTTATATAGCGCTTTCATATGTACTACTGTACACCCAAAGCGCTTTACAATCATATCTGGGGATCTCTCCTCAACCACCACCAGTCTGCTGGTATTATAATAGCAGGAGAATAATTATGTCACATAACGTTACATTTACCTCAGGAAAGCCATTTAACCTGTTAAACTTCACCAGTGCGTCGGCGCACTGAAGCGTTTTTTTATTTATTTATTTCAAAGTTACTATCAGATTAAATGTTATACTTTGACAAACTATACATCATTAAAAAGATATAAGACTCAAGTTTCAGTATTTGACCACTATTGTATTCTGCGAAACTTATAGTGACAGTTATGTCTTAATTTGTGTCAGGAGTTATGAAATGAAAAAATGCGTCGATCCCTTTAATATGAATTATGAGCGTCAGCTTGTCCATTCATAAAAAAAAACTCCGTGCTGTCGTCATGACAGTGCTTCACAAAACAACGTCCCTCAGGGCTTTTAGCTCAAAAATGTGCAGACTTGGAGAAATATAGATATATTCTCATAGATTCACATCATATTTCTATAGACAGGAATAATATTTATTGAATTTATACCCAAATGCGTCGATGTAATCATTGTGAGCGCTTCTTACTGAGATGTGCTGTGTTTTCAATTCATACCAATAGCCTGAGGGCGCTATATGCACAATAATACTCCATATATGGAACATGAAAAAGAGCCATAATCATGTGACCTTCAAGGACGTCACTGATAGCAGCTACACACAAAGCTAACACAGAGATCGCTGTAATATGCAGATACAGACGTTTTGAAGACAATAAAAATGATTGCAATGATATTTGATTTGCCTGTGTTCTTCAAGCAATGCCAGGTATTTTTATAATAATAGATTATATTTATAATGTAATGCTAATCGATATAGACTTTATCATAGGGCTGGGCGATAATTCGATCTCGATACGGGATCGCGATAAAAATTTTAACGATTTCGATAATATGCTTGGGACATATTATTCGATATCACATGAAAAAGTAAGCGCAACAACAACAGTATCAGTCTGCCGGCTGCCGTATATAATTAATGCGATATGGCTCAGGTTTCCATTGGCCGAAAAAAAAAAGAAATGTCCGACAAAATTAAAAAATTGCCTAATAATCCCGTCCCCCCTAACACAATCTGAATTTGAGAATAAGCCTAAAATGTATAAAGCAAAAATACACCGACCTTTGGCTATGTTAAAAAGGAACAGGCTCTACCATTTGAAAGTTATTAAACAACATCGCATGCTGCATTTCAAATAAAGCGCATGCCTAAAACGGCTGTAATATAGACCTAAACAACGAACGAATGAGTGAGACGTTTAAATATGGCCAGACCCAGGCAGACTAGCCACCCGTAAAAGCTTTTTTCAGAGGCCAGACGCGACGGACGATGGTGAATCAGGAACGCCTGAAGCCTCAGATGTCCAGACAGCTCCACCACCACCGGAGAAAAAGCAGAATCGGATCAAGACGAAGCAGCGAAGTCGCCTTGCGGAGAACAAGGTTACGCGGCTTATGCGCATTGCAAGTTGTGGAGAGACACTAGCCGCGTTTCCATTAGGCTACCCTTCAAATTGCACAAATTGAAATTGCGAATTAAAAATACGCACAATGGAACCACGTCAATTTCGCAAAAACTCCCGTTTATTGCAAAAAAGTTTTTATGCTCGCATGAGGAGGTTTTTCAGGCAATTCGAAAAAGGAATATTTCGCAAAACTGATATGGAAACAGTTTTTTGCGCATTTACAGTCACCTGACTTAGAAGACGCGGTGTGTTTGAGGTCCATGTATAGCTACGCAAATAATAATACTTTTATATAATTTTATAATATTATAACATTTAATAGGCTATATTTAGAAGACGCTTTTATGCAAAAAAGGAACAAAGCTGAGTGTGGAGCGCGCACTGCATGGCACGGAGGCGCGGGCGTGAACACTTGCAATAACAGTGGAAACAACTTAAAATACTCTATCATTTCTGGTCATACAGAAAATAATAATACATTATTCTCAACTACTTTTATTTGTGTAAACTCACAATAACAAGAAAACGTTGTGCTTTTGTAAAATAAAAAATAAAAATCAGACACACTTTCATGATCTCCGTAAACTGGAGCGCGAGCTTGAAATGTCCACTTTAAAACGAACAAATTCGAATCGAAAGCTAATACCTTCTGATTATGCAATCCATATGAAAGGTGCATTTCTCTCTAAAAGCGCATCTGCTTAACAGCGGAGATGGAAAAGTGATTTTAGCCGACACTTAGAAAACAATAGTTTATTAATAATATTAATGGCTCTTCTCATTCAGCACTGCGGGAAAAACATAAATTCCAGGTTCTAATTTGGCCTTAGAAAACCAGTAAAATCGACATGTTTTCCATATTAATTTGTGAATATTTTAAATGTTTAATAAAGGGGCAAAAAGTCATAAACAAAAATCTGAAAATTCGTCAGTATTTACTTTTTTGCGCAGCAGTTTGTGTAGCCAGTTCAAATTAAAATTTTGGTGTTCAACTTTGCGTTTTAAAAAGACAACAACCGTTCATTTTTCGTTTTTCAATTACGGGTTAAAAAAGGAAAAACGAATGGACACAAAAGTAGCCTACATGGATCGTTTGGACAGAATACGAGACAGAGTTCTTTATTAAATTCATAAAAGAAACAATAATTAGCCTATAGGAATACTGGATTCTAAATCTCAAATAAATGCCACAATCAAAACCTCGGAGCAGAAATGAGGGCGAAACACCCAGAAACTCCTTATATGTGTCGTTCGCAGTATAAGGGTCTTTCCCTGCCATTAATGCTCGGATAACATGCCACGTCAGAGAAAAAAGGACGTTTTAGTCGCATAACAAGTAATGCATTAAGTAGCATTAATGGAAACGCCGTCATTTCGCAATAGTTTTTTTTATCGATATTTAGATAATAGCGCAAAACATTTGCGCAAATCTGTAATGGAAACGCGGCTACAGGGAAGTTTTGATTTTAAGTCGGCAGCTGCACAATTCAGCACTGCAAAACAGCGTAAACAGTAGCCTAAAATGACGCAAGACAATGTTATAGGCCTAGTCATTTGTTTGTTCCAGTTCATTTGACAAGGAGTCATTTCACGGTGGCCAATTTAAATGTTACCAGCTAAATGAGACATACTGAGAGAGTATAATTAAGTTCGCTTGAGTAAAAACAATAGGATATTTTATGTGGGGAAGGGGGATTTGTTTGTTAAACTATGAATGTGAAACCATAGTAAAAACAATTGCCGTTGATTGACGCCAATCGGACGTTCATGTTTTTTTCCATCTATTTGAAAGTTAGGCTAATAAACATGTTGCATTCTATACGGCCTGATTATGTCATTTTTTAAGTTACATAGCCTGCCTCCAGTTTTCCTCAACTTGACTAATTAAGAGGCGATATTTGACCGGCAATTTGGCGGCAAATCATCAAAATGTCCGGAAAACGAAACCTCTGCCGGTCACTTTGACCGGCACCATTTTTTTCTAGCGGAAACTATGGCTCTGTGTTGTAAATGCCGCTCCATCTGAAAGCAGGTGATGGCGATTTACTACTAATCAAGGAACCGGCTTTACTGACGAGATGCGCCTAACAATGTCATGTGATATATCGCCCAGCCCTTGGTTTACTATGTTTACATATTTGTGCAATTTTGGCTCAGATTTCATTCTACTTATAAAACAATTCTAGAGATCTACCTTAATCTTTCAGGTAGTATTTGTACCAGGGCCATGTTTACTCTTTTTGTACTTGAGATGTTCACTGTCCAGCCAAAGCAATTTTATGTGATAGTTGTCACAGCTGTTAGTTTATATACAATGTTTCAGTAAGTAAAAGTTTGTATTATTGTATAAAGGGAGATGACCCTATGGAGATGACTTATGTTTGCAATTATAAATGATGTGCACAACCTTTTTTTTTTTTTGCATTTTTCAATACCTCCAAAAAATCTCTGGGAGGTAAACCAGTATAATAGTATTATAGTGGTTTACTTTTTGCATTTATTTTGTCTTTGTTTAGCACTTGAATGTGTCAGAGGGTGTGACCCACATGTTTACTTGGTTTGGTTTTGTGCTGCCTCTAGAAATATTTGAGATTATTATTATTTAATAATTGTGTTTTAAGTTGTTTAAATAAGTTGTTGTTTACAAAATCAAAAAATGTAAAATATATTGAAAAGTGACCACTGACCAGTCACTTACTAGTTTGCACTTGTTTGAAAGCATATAAAACTCTGTATGAGCGCTGAATTTTCTTTTGCCAGTTGTGGGCCCTGCTGCTCTCTTGACCAATGGAAAGATTCATACAATGTGGGAGTGTAATGTGAATCCTTTGGCTGCATGAAGACCTTAACAAAAATATTTTGTGCTCATTATTGGAAGGCATATTGTTTAATTTTTCATGTTATTAATCTTTATTCTAAAGTTTCAGTGAATCTCTTGTTTCTTCAAGCTTCAGGATGTCCCTTGCACTGGCAGCATCTGCAAAAACTACATATCGTGATAAGAATCGAGATCGATCAATATGGAAAAACATATCGTGATAAAAAAAAAAATCCATATCGCCCAGCCCTACTTTATCATTGTACATAATTCTATAAATATATTTTCTGTCAGATTTTTTTTTAATCTGAAACCAAATTAGATCACAGAAGATTATTTAAAACACTCGAATTGCGTTATAAAGTACGTTTGGAGCACAAACATAGTTTTAATCTCATAAATGGTCGTGTATTGATGGTGTGCTAAGCTAACATGCTAGCTAGGCCCAAAATAAAGTAATTTGACATGATCTTGAAAAACATTTAACTAAATACAGAGTTTTAGACTTATCATTTTCAGATTTTAAATATAACATGGTCACACATATGGCTTGTGCTATGGCTTGATCATACTTGTGCTTTTAGTGCAAAGGGTTCATGAACTGTATGTGTTTCAGTTTGGGTATGTCATTTCTGGGGATTTTTCAAAAGTGGCGTTGCAGCTTAACAGGTTAATGACCATTGCATGTTAATTGAATAGAAAAAATAGCTAGAGAGGAGATTTTGCTGAGCATTAATTACATATTTATTATATTTTTACTTATGTCATTAAATAATTCTTATTATAACAAAAACTGCATTATATTTAATTTCATTTGTTATTTTTAACCTTTAATAATACCAGCAGATTGGGCCCTCTATACAAAATATGACCGCCGCTCAGGCCTGCACTGGCTTTCCACAAAAATAAATGACGTGGAGCAATTTGGCTGTATTGCGTGTTTATGTATATACCTAAAAAAAGTAGTAGTATGTGCATGTCTGTCTGTGTGTGTATGTGTGTGTGTTTGTGTATGTGTGTGTCTGTGTGTGTGTGTGTCTGTGTGTGTGTGTGTCTGTGCGTGTATGTATGCGTGCGTACATGTGTGCGCGTGTGTGTTTGTGTGTGTGTGTCTGTGCATGTGGATTTGTATGTGTGTGTATGGGTGTGTGTATGGGTGTGTGTCTGTGCGTGTGGATGTCAGTGTGTGTGCATGCTTGCGTTTGTTTGTATTCCTGCATGTGTGTGTGTGACAGTATCATCCTAAACCAGCAACCCTTCGCTCGCCCCGGGGACCAAACGAAATTTTTCCGTAAAAGTCTAGTGGGGCTACATGCCCACCAAATGTCATGTTCCCCGGTGTTTCGGTGTCCCTGGTATCGTTGACGAAAAATTCAGTAGATGACAAAAAAAAAAAAAAAAAAAAAAAAAAACTGACAATCCCTAGCTACACTAGCGGCGGTCATAATAAACATGTATCCAAAGAAGTCAATATTGAATCAAAATCGGAATCAAATCACAAGAATGGAATTGAAATCTTGAAATTTTTGTCAAGCAATAATAAAAACTGTATTCTTCCAGTCATTGTATAATGTAAAGATTGTAACATGTTGTCACTAAACTTCCTAAAATTCTATTTAGTTACCAAATGTTTTGACAATCACAATTACACTTATTGTGATGCAATATTTGTTTTTACATATCCCCCCCAACAAAAATCTCACTCCAAGCTAAACTCAAAAGTTGGCAGCCCTGCTATAACTATATTAGCATCCACACCAACGAACGATAAAGGTCTTTTTATTCTAAGCTTGTGTGCTGCGGTTTCAAAGTAGCGAAGAAAGATGACCTGCTGCTGCTTTACGTTACACAAAAACATCAAAAGAAAAACAGACGCTTTTGGGTACACAAGATCCTTAAAGACGAGAGGAGTTGGGAGAATCCGTCACTCTGATTAGAGAGTAGTGTTGCACGATGTACCGGTACTAGGAAGGTATCGCGATACCCTACTATTAAAAACGATACGATATTAACTTTTATTAGTACCGGTACTTTAAGAGTGACAGTAAATAATAAGAGCAGTATTTCTTAACTTGCGTAGCTGTGTGACAGCAGGAGTCAGGACGTGTAAATTCACTACTAAACAACGGAAGCAGAACAGTAAAATATATACGCGCAGCACTTGACACAGAAACGTGCATGCATGAGAAAATAAAGCGCGGGACGTGCTCGCGCTGCCGGGCTCAGACCTGAAGCGCGCGCACACGCCGTTCAGACAGCATACGATCGCGACTTCAGTTCTCTTTCGCGGACTATTAGGTTTGAATAGTCAAAATGATATGTAAAAATGCACGTCCTGGCGAGTATTCACGTAAACACAGTCGGGTATGTCTTTAGTGAACGTAAACCGTTTGTAAAAAGAAATCGTATATGTTTCAATGTATTGGATAGATGCAGGTCTTAAAGGGCCGGACCGGCAGCGTAATATTCTGTGTGATTAATGTTAATCCAACAACAAAAGAAAATAGACAGTCACCCAATGCTTGACTGAATACATTTAATCTATTTATTAAGAATCAGTCTATAGTTAATTTATAGAGTGAATACCTTATTGTTTCAGCTACAGAAGGTCTATAGCTTTCAAAAAAGAAATTAAGCACTGTTTATTTGTCTCTTATAGTATTTGTCATATTGTTTGTAATTAGCTTTTTTGCTTATTTTTAATTACAAAGATACAATTAAATTAAATATCTATATTATAATTATAAAATTACATTTAAAAAATATTAAATGACTCGTATCATGAAATAAGATTTTGGTCATCCCAACCTGTTCAGAGTTGTGAAAGGTTTGTAAATGTTAGCATGATTGATAATAATGTGAACGTTGCAAACATCTTGGTAAGGACGTTCACATTGACATGTAATTATTATTATTATTTTTAATAAAGGGGAGGGAATGGTCATAAAGCAGGGCAGGATCATACTGGTCATGTGAGTTTTTTTAAATTAATTTATAAAACAATGATTAAGTTCTGTCATATTTTTCAATTACTTTTACTGTTTTAGTTTTTTTGCCGTGGTATCGATTAAGTATTGGTATCGAGGTATTTTGGTCTGGTATCGTATCGAAGTCAAAATTTTGGTATCGTGACAACACTATTAGAGAGTAGTTGTCTTTTGAAGACAAATTTTATTCATACTTCCGTATGAATCAATATCCGTTTCCAAACATCCTGTACATCACGAAAGAGGACATCAGCAAAAGCAAAACAAATTTCAGAAACCCGATCAGCTCCAGAGACCGTTTGACAGTATGTCTTTCGGTATATAGCCACTGACTCATTAAGAAATGCTATAACAAACGTTTCCTAAATTTCATATACAAAAAAAGAAATAAGACATTAAATGGGCAACATGTACAATAATGCTATTTGCACATAGTAGATTAAAAGGATGATGATAATAATAATAATAATAATAATAATAATAATAATAATTAAAGCTGCAAGCAGCATTTGACCAGAGTTCAAGCATTTAAGGCCTTTAACCCTCTGGGGTCGGCAATCACGCCGGCGTGATCTGCTCACTTTTTTTCTTATCAGTGCAAAAGAGACTCAAAATACTCAGTCGATTTTGATCTTACATACAAGTGTTATACATCATTCGATCCTGTTAAGTGTCTATTTTTTTTGTGTGTATACTCACAATAAAAACAAAGTGTTGTGCTTTTTGCCAAATAAAGAAAAATAAACGATGCGAGTTCTGCCTTCTCAGTCAAACAGGCATACAGACACACAGGCATGAAGCTTCAATTCTCTTCTTTTAAATGAAGTAATTTATATAAAAAACAAATATTCTCCGTTTATGTAATCTGTATGAAGAGAGAGATATCAGTCTTTCTCATTTCATCTCATTAAGTGTTAATGTGACCCCACCCACGGAGAGCGCGCTATTCAAACGCAAATGATCTGAGGCATCCATGCAAACCTGTGAACACCCACATCAGCTGGATAAAACACACTGCGAGTTTAATCAGACAGACACAGACTCAGGCACGTGCAGAGGGGGGGGCGTTGGGTGCTCCAGCACCTGCCCTTTTGCCCCTTGGTGCCCAAAGTGCCCTTTTGTCAAGGCAAAATTTCCTCTCCTTTTTTTTTAATTAAAGGCCCTTTTGTGGATGCCTGCCCAATCTAACTATTAGTAAAATTAATGAATAATAATTTAGCCGTAAATAAAATGACCCACATGATGACCTTTCACCTTACGAACTCATCCGGGACGATTCCTCACGCTGCACGCGCATTTTTTAATTCCGCGCGGCTACGCGCACTACCAGAGGATATCTTCAACTCTGCGGCTGCTGGTAAGTGGTGTTTCATTCTCAGCGAAGTGCTTTTGATGTTTGTTTACTTATTATTATTATTTTACAAGAACGACGTGAAGAGAGCATGCAGACAGAGATGTTGTTTATATTGCTGTGTGTAGGCTGTAGAAGTAACGTTAGCTTGCTGTTTGAGAGAGACAATTTTCAGAGGGTCTGGTCTTTTTATGTTATTTGACTAAAAACTATTATTTATACTTTAAACTATTGTTATTATTTCTACAGTATTAATTTTAAAAAAACGTAGAGTGCCTTAAAAATTATTATCACAACACTGGTAAGGCTTACCAGTATCTTATGTTTTGTGTGCAGCAGCCTCTGTGAACATCTCCCCTAGCAACCTGGGCAGAGTCTGCAGTTTTACAACAGGTCAGTGAGCTAGTGAGCCAGTTCTATACACTGTCAGCAATATTTACATCTTGTCATGGTCACATAAAAATTGTTTAATCAGCTAATATATCTCCTATATGTTTGTTTTAATGTCTACAGTCTCAGATCAACTCCAGCAGTATCATCATCATCATCATCATCATCATCATCATCAGCAGCAGCAGTAACAACAACAACAGCAAAGGCAGCAAACTCACTTAAGGACTTTAGTAAGAATTTACCAGAACAGGTATCACATTAATGTTAAAAATCTTGTAAAGTATTAATTGCTGTATTTTTTTTCTGTTTGCTTTGTTTTTATTTTCATTGTATAAATGTAACTCTTGTATTTTTGTAAATCAGTTTATGCCATGAAAATAGCCACAGATGCTGACATGGCATTAAATAAAACTATACTGTACTGTACGAAACATGGGCCACGTTGATTTTGTCCTATACAGTTTACTATTACAGCTGTTCTTTATTATTCTGTAGGCTATAACAGAGAAGGAAAAGCCATCAGGTTGGGACAACTTAAGATACTTCAGTTTCTAATCCCAGAGTTATTTTTAACTTTTAAACTTAAAATGTGTCTTTTCTGTTCTTTTTCTTTTTCAAAACTGCATCAATGCATTTGCTGCCGTATCGATACAGAATCATCCATATTGATATATTGCTGTATTGATATTTTGAGCACAGCCCTATTTAAAGCCTTGTTCCATGTGCCCCCTTTTATGCTTTGAGCACCTGCCCCTCCAGAGGTCTCTGCACGGCCCTGCACAGACTCATGCACTTTATGTCGTCTTGCTTCGCTGTGAAGAATAATCCTAAGGAATAATTTAGTTTCACATCGAGGAGCAACGGATCCAGCTATTCAGAGGACTGTAATAAGTTTTTTATTCTTAAGTGCTTTGTTCTAACCACGGTATGCAATAGTGTCGGTAAATGCAAAAAGACTGTTTGAAAATGAATCGCGTGTCTGTGTGTGAATGAATGAACGGCACAGCTGTTTACTCCAGCAGTAACTTTACATTAGTAAACTAGGGGTGTCCCCGACTATGGATTTTCATAGTCGAATCAGAATCGTCAAGTCTTGCCTATAGTCGACTAATAGTCGAATCATGTGTATGGGGGCGGGGCTTTAACATTTCAAAGCCGCGATGTACAGAAAATCACACAAAGATATAGAAGAAAATGAATAAAAACATTTTGGATCAATAAAACTAAGAAATAACATTAATAACTCCAGAAAGTCCACACTGCAGACAGGATTTGCATTTCATATGCAAAAAAAAATAATTAAATCGGCTAAATTACCTGCGAGCAGGCTCTAAGTAGCCTACAGCACAACATCGATGCACCGAAAAAATAAACTATTAATTAAATATGAACAGAATATACCTTTCAAATAAATAAAAATACAAAACGAAATAAATCAGAATCAAGTGACAAGATGAGCAAATGTGTGCAAAATGCCTAAAGTGCAGGGGAACATATATTCAAAACACAAGCCACAAATAGTTAGATTAGATAACCCTGACAGATCAATAAAATAAAATTAAAATAAAGAAATTATTAAAATAACGATAGTAGCCAGAATTTTCAACTTTGTCTTTTTAACTGCAGAAACAACAATAAATGCTAAACTGGAGTGGCAGTCTTTTTAGCTAAACATGTTCACAGCATCCAAAAATCTAATTAGAACCGGCTGAAAAGTTTTGAAATCACTTGTAGCCTACCTGATCGAGAGAACAAATCCAGTCTTTCACTCTGTGTCCGTTGGAGTCTTTTGTGCGCGCGGATAAAATACATTCTAAAACACTTAACGTGAAAAACGTTTAACGACTCAATCTCCTAAAATAGTTAAATTAAGGAAAACCATGATCGCACTTCTGCCGGCCAACGTTAACAAGTTGGTTTTCCACGGGACATTCTAAAATGCTTAACGTGAAAAAATCTTTTAAAAGGCTTAAAAGGCACTTTAACGTGGCTTAATGTACACAGTACACACTTTAAGAAACCATACTATGTGCAGATAAGCAGATGAATCCAGAATATGAACGCAGTGCGTTCCTCCTATAGTAAAGGAGGACTTCTTTACATAATTTGACATTTTTTATTTAACTATTTTAGGAGATTGAGTCGTTAAACGTTTTTCACGTTAAGTGTTTTAGAATGTATTTTATCCGCGCGCACAAAAGACTCCAACGGATACAGACAGAGTGAAAGACTGGTTTTCCTGATGCTAAATCCAACCTTGGAGAATATCCTTTCTGATGGTGTACCAGGTGTACACACTTTAGATTTTCTTATCCCAGACATTGTTAAAGATTTAAATCCTTGCCGCCAAGACGCTCCTCTGTCGGTCACGGATTGAAAGTGAAACTTAAATCTGTCATGGGGTGTTTGGATTTATTCACGCACGTTAAAAAATATTTATTAAAAGCTTCTTTCTTTGCACATTTTTATATACAGGATTATCATAATAGGCTGAATATTAACGTATTGACAGAAAACCGGTAGTACTATGTGAAATCAGACATTGAGCGCCCTCATATAGCCAAAGTGGCATGATGCTCGTTTCATAACACCTCTGTGAAGATTCGACCATGAGATCGGTAGTCGAATCAGGCTCCTCCTTTCGAAGCATCGAATCTTCGACTATTCGGGGTCACCCCTATAGTAAACATGTTATTTTTACATGAACACATTACTAATTTAGCTTTTACAAAACTATATTGCTATACTGAGATGAGTAAAAATCTACTGAAATATGTTGAAATAAAATGTCTTTGTATAAGCAACGTATTAAACTGCAAATTAACATGTATATGCAAATATATCATAAAAACGATGTTACAGATGAAATATGAATGTTTAGACAAGATCTCGTTGAGTTTAGGATAGATTATAAAGTTTTTACTGTAAAAAGACTACTGTCACATCAAATAAGCTTTTGTTTGCCAATTTCTGCTCATATGTTAGGGTAGTATGTGATGTTTTGTTAAAAATAAAGAAGGTATATTGAACTAGATGTACCGCATCGCGGTACAAAATATGACCGCCGCTCAGGCCTGCACTGGCTTTCCACAAATATAAATGACGTGGAGTAATTTGGCTGTATTGCGTGTTTATGTATATACCTAAAAAAAGTAATAGTATGTGCATGTCTGTCTGTGTGTGTGTGTGTGTGTGTGTGTGTGTGTGTGTGTGTGTGTGTGTGTATGTGTGTGTATTTGTGTATGTGTGTGTATTTGTGTATGTGTGTGTTAGTGTTGTCACGATACCAAAATTATTGTTTCGATACCGATACCAAGTCAAGTATTGCGATTTCGATACTTTTTCGATACTTTTCCTGAAAAGGGAGAAACACTCTCAAATATCATTGCTGTGCTTTATTTTAAAACCGGGACAACATTCTAATCATATAACACACTAATAAATGAACATATGAAAAACAGATATATTAAACATTTGAACAAAATATGAAATATAAAAATATAAAAAATAAATTAGAGCAATGACATTCAAGGTAATTTTTTTATAAATTTAGCAGCATTATCTCATTTATCATAAGAAACATAAGAGCTTTATCTTGATTCTGAACTTTGAATAAAAATATGAACAGCGATTATATTAAACAATGTTTAATGTTGGTAACATATGATAGGCCAAAGCCTCATTGGTGATATATTTGACATGTGGGGAGAGAGTTGTGGAAGGCCTATACTTCATGTTAAACATAAATATATAGCAGCAAAGACAACGTCGGCAGTGTTGACGGCAAAATAGGCTACAGAATAATTTATTCTGTATTGAGAGGTGCAATATTTGAAAATCAATAATATTTTTTTTAATTACATTTATATTGTATTTATGTCAAAACTTTCAAACATCAAAATGTCATTTATTAATATGTATTCGTGTCAAAATGACATAGAAACATCTTTTCCTATTCTATTTTGCCTGGAAACGCTTCCAACACGCTTGCGTGTCGCGTGGAAAATAGGCGTCTGTTCTATTTCTAGCATGCACGCGTTTTCCGCGCGTCTCGAGCTGCGCCCAGACTCGTGTGTCACGCAGGCAGTTAACATGGGAGCCGAAATAAAAACGGACACGACACGCAGCCAGTGTGTCGCCGGCCTTACAAATCTGGAACGCGTCATTCTTAGAAGTATCGATACTAATAAATTAAGGAATCGTGACGTTTTTTCCGATTTACTTTTGAAGTATCGGTGCACCGTGCAACAGAGCAAGGTAGGCAACGTACTTCCATATGTCACTCCTCGCGTCATCTTTTTCTACGAGTCGTGGACCACTTGTGCTCGCACATGCAGCCATCTCGCTGTAGTGTTTTGTCACATGACACTGACAGTGGCAGGTTCTTTGCTGCGTGCGTCAGGAAAAAACACAGACGTCCATAGGGAGGCGTTTTTTAGTTTTTTTTTTAAGTATCGATACTGATAAATTTAGGTATCGTGACGTTTTTAATCTCCGAGTATCGCGATACTTTTGAAGTATCGGTACACCGTGCAACACTAGTGTGTGTCTGTGCGTGTATGTATGTGTGCGTACATGTGTGCGCGTGTGTGTTTGTGTGTGTGTGTGTGTATGTGCATGTGGATTTGTATGTGTGTGTATGGGTATGTGTCTGTGCGTGTGGATGTCAGTGTGTGTGCATGCTTGCGTTTGTTTGTATTCCTGCATGTGTGTGTGTGACAGTATCATCCTAAACCAGCAACCCTTCGCTCAACAGCACCATCTACAGGCCGATGAGTGTACAGTCACTAAATGTGCACATAAATGAATTTATTTTATACCCCCCCATGGATGAAATTCTACAAAACTTAGCAGAGGATACCCCCAGAGGTTGTCAAGTTAATCATACACATGAAATATGGTGCAGTTCTGAACATCTCCACTGAATATAGGGGCGATTAAAGCAGAATAATATTGCATTTTCATTTTTTATGGGAGGGGCGCAAATCACAAATGAGTGATTATGGGCTAGGTTGATGTGCCATAAAAATTTCTTCATCCTCGGTGCCACGGTTCAGGTAGTTATTTAGGAAAAACTGCATTTTTTGGGGTTTGGGGGGGCCCAGCGCGGGGGGGGAGTGGCCCCCGAGGACCAAACGAAATTTTTCCTTAGAAGTCTAGTGGGGCTACATGCCCACCAAATTTCATGTTCCCCGGTGCTTCAGTGTCCCTGGTATCGTTGACGAAAAATTCAGTAAGGTGACAAAAAAAAAAAAAAAAACTTTGACAATCCCTATATGACCGGCTAGCTACGCTAGCGGTGGTCATAATTAACAACTGAGATGTTATTATAGTGTTTGTTCCAATATTCAAACTAATGAATCCTTAACTTTGAAATGCGTATGATAAAATCAATGTATACTTTTTAAAAAGAAAGATTACACTTGAAATATTGTTAAAATTGTAAATATTGTTGATTTATGTGTGAAAACTGTTTAATAAAATAGCAAAACATATATTCACAAGGTAGATGTAAGTACCATCTTAATAGGTCAATATAAACCTTCTCATTAAATTATTTATTAGTTTTTTTATTAGTGACACATTTGGGGAGAGGATATATTCCAAAACTTTCTGAAAATACATCATGAGAATTAACTGCATAGTTACTAGAAATGTTTACCTTGGATATAATACAATTTGCATGCATACAAAATAAGTCCTCACACTCTTAACTTGTGGTACTCTCAGTGACACACCTGAATGAAAGGCTCATTATGCGGCTCATTATGCAGTTCATTATGCGGGCCATTGTCTTCTCAGGTGTGAATCACGCCCCTATGCATATTGCCTTTCTAAACCAAATGTGTCTTACAAAGTTTAAATCAATGTATTTTTTTATGTGAATGATTAAGCAGGATGATTTTCAGATCATTTTGAAGCAAAAACTCTAGGCGACGACACCCATTATTCAAAAGTCTTGTGGACACATATTTATATGTGTTTTTTGGCCTTATTTCAGAAACTTAAATTTTTAGTTTTTTGAATAACCATGCATAAACATTATTCTCAAAAAAATACAAACATGTACATACATGTTGCTCACATATTATGGTAGCCCTGTTTGTGCTAAATAGAGTGTAATTACACCTTTGCCATTAATGTGTTTATAAGCAACTGAAAAAAGCACAAATGTCAGGGCATGTTAAAACATCTAAAGGACCCCAAAAACACCTTAGACCCCAGAGGGTTAAGCACAAAAGCATCAATAGACATTAACCCTCTGAGGTCGGCAAACGCGCCCCCGCGTTTTGCTGGATTTTCTTTACATAGTAGCACAATAAACTTAAATTACGCTGTCATTTATGGTCATACAGAAAAAAGAAATATGAAAAAAGAATCTGTGATATTTCTACTTTTGTATGTGTCCACTTACAATCAAATCAAAACATTGTGCTTTTGTAAAATAAAGAAAATAAACAGGGTGTGCTTTCTGCCTCTCCGTTGCGGTCAACTTTTTTTTCTTAAGCACGTCTATAAACTGAAACAAAACTCAGCGAATACTATTCACACATTTATGAGCCATATACCTTTATAAACATTTAAGTGTGTACTTTTAAATGACCGGATTCAAACTGAAAACAAATATTCTCTGTTTAAGTAATATGTATAAAACCAACAAGATGTCCAGTATCTCAAACCCTTGCTCATTATTTTTAATTCGACCACGCCCACACGCGCAAAAGAGATTGACATGCAAATCGTCCACATGGAACGCGAACGCGCTCGTTACCTCAAAAACAAAAGCACCAAAAAACTTCACAAGTCTCTGCTTTTCGTCGAGTTTGGAAGACACGCCGTGAGCTTACATTGGATTTACCTCAAAAGAAGAAGAACGCGATTTGAAGACAAGAAAGATGTAAGGTAAGAAATTCTTAATTATTAGTTTATGTTATTGTTGCATAAACTTCACAATGCAGTTGAACTGTTGCTAGATATAAGGTGAATATTATAATATTTAGACCCGTGTTTACTATACTGTGTTTGTGGATATCTGCTCAAACGTAGATATGTATAATATGGTAACCATAATGTTTCATATTTTGGAGCGCGCCGTGCGTTTCATGTATCATATTTTGGAGTGCGCGCTGCGATTGAATGTATCATATTTTGGAGCGCGCTCTGCGCTGAATGTTTCATATTTTGGAGCGCGCTCTGCGTTTGAATGCATCATATTTTGGAGCGCGCTGTGGGTTTGAAAAGCAAAACGCACCAAACAAAGGCTTCATGTTTTTACTCTAATCTCATTTCATATCATCATGACGAATGGAAACATTTGAAGTAACATATGATAATCAATATATTTATCTCTAACGTAGTTGTTACTGAAATCTTTTGGAAGATTTATAGGCTATTGTTATTATTATTTTATGCAGCATCATTATACATTGTTGGAAACATTTGTGTGTGTATTCTGTGAATTTTAAAAAGCAATTTTAACCAGAAAAATCTAACATCTATTCCCAAAATCGTGCAGCCCTATAGTTTCTCTTGATATCAGTATGTCCACAGGTCTTTTTTTTTTTTTACAGGGACCAGATGCCCCACGGATGAGTCCTGCTGACTTCAACATTCACATGAGTCTCTGTACATGAACATGGTAAAATGAAAATCAAACACCTTGGAAATGAAAGGTATGTACAATGTTTTTAGGAATGGCACAAAGGTTTCTGTCTTTGGATCATTGTTTTCAATAATGTGCTTTTTTGTCATTTGTTGTGTATCTTTGGATGATGTTGTGTTGTAAATAAATTCAAACAATCTAAAAGCCATTCTTTTTTAAATCTCCTCATTCTTTGTGCAAGGTTGCTCAGAATGATAGGGCCTGATAGCTCCTATTAGGGCATTAGGGGAGTGTTTTTGTCTTTCTCAGGTGTGAAAGCCATACATATTAATGATGTGATCACGTCTCTTCGCATAAAGCTTTCTTACAGAAAACACGTCTTACAAATTTTAAATCAATATATTGTCTTATCTGAATGAGCAGTCAGGGTGATTTTCACATAGTTTTGGAGCAAATATTCTAGGCTACGTGATACAATTTTCAAAAGTCTTGTGAAGAAATAATCAGTATGGGTTTCATGGCCTTATTTCAGTGACAATTTGTTTTTTTGTATTTTCACAAACCACGCATTAATGTCATTATCTCAAAACTACAAACTTTTACATTAATGCTGCTGATATATTATTGTAGCAGAGTTAGTGCTGAATACAGTGTAATCAGACTTTAGCAATGAAAATGTCATAAGTAACAGAAATAAGCACAAATGTCAGAGCATGTCAGAACACCTCCAGGGCCAGAAAACAGCTCAGACCCCAGAGGGTTAAGTTTTATTTAGCAAGCATTTAACCACTGACATCATAGATGGAAAAGACCATGTTCTAGCACTGTTTACCATGATATACCACTTCTAGTATGATTTTTTTTATGATTTACCATGATTCTAGCATTATTTACCATAGTTTACCATAATTTACCATGATTTGCCACGTTCTAGTATGATTTACCATGAATCTAGCATGGTTTCCCATAGTTTACCATAGTTAACCATGATAATCCAAGTTCTAGTATGATTAACCATGATTTACCTTGTTCCAGCATGGTTTACCATGATTTAACATATTCTAGTATGCTAGTATTATTCTAGTATTCATATTCTAGTATTTATCTCAGTTTATTCTCCTCATGCCGTTTTTACGGCGACCCAAATAAAGCACATAAAGACTATGTTTCAAGCACACAACACACGGGTTCACGGCCCCCCTTCACTAGGCGGCCCCTTCCCAGGCGAAGGTCCTTTCGGTATGATTAAGACCCAACGGTGTCTGGTCTTATCTACGTGTCATGTCACTGTTCATAAGCACATTATACATTATTATTATAAAACCCGCCTTTGGCCGGTTCTGATATCCCTTATACTTAATAGACCCGACGATGTCCGGTCTTATTGGTATATTATGTTGGATATGAGCTTACTGACATTATAGATATTATTAGACCCAACGGTGTCAGGTCTTTTCCAATATATATATACTTTGTGTTCTAGCTTGTTTCTGTGAGCTCAGGAGTCCTGAGCTGCAGTAGGCAACCAGTTACTTACAATACGCCGTTTTACATGGCGTCCCCACTGCGTATAGCTACGCAATACGAAGTGACCGTCCTCGAAAGGGAAAGTACTCGGTTACTATCGTAACCTCGGTTCCCTGAGAGTAAGGAAACGAGTATTGCGTAGCCGGCCACACTATAGTAACATGGCAAGTTTGTCGCTTCAGTCGATTTAAAAGATGCTATAATGGCGAATTCGGGCTCTAATATAGTCTTAGCCACGCCCAATTTGGCAGCATTTGCCACAGCACAGCCAATGAGTGAGCCAGACACTCACTGTGCTAGCTGTGCAGCTGCAAATGCGTTTTACATTTTAGGCTTCAGTATTATCGAGAAAAAGGAGTTTCCCCACTGCGTATAGCTACGCAATACAAAGAGACCGTTCTCGAAAGGGTACCTGAAAATCATGCTAGAATCATGGTAAACAATGGTAAATCATACAAGAATGTGGTAACCTCTCAGGGAACCGAGTACGTTTATCATGATTTATCATAGTTTACCATGATTTACCCTGTTCTAGCATAGTTTACCATGATTTACTATGTTCTAGCATGATTTACCATGATATACCACGTTCTAGAATGATTTACCTTGATACACCACATTCTAGTATTATTTACTATGATTTACCATGTTTCTAGCGTGATTTACCATGATTTACCACATTGCTAGCAATTATATGAAGTATCAGTACAAATGAAGTGATAAACTCTGACAAAATAGGATTGTGTTATAATAGTAATGTAAATGTTATATAAGTGATTTTTTAGTGTCTAAATATGAATGCAAAACCACATGTGAAAAGACTTTATTAATAAGTAGAATGGCCAGCAGAGGGCAGTAGAAGACCACTTATTGGCTCACTTTCATTTTAAACTTCTTGATTTTTACCAGCTTTCTGCACTAAAGCAAATCAGTTTTTCCATGTTAACTGCATAATGCATGCTTACACGCACACAAACACGCACACACAAAAAGAAAAAAATTGTTGGTTTTTTTTCAACGCTATTGGGATGTCATTATGAAAATATATTTTAATGATCTATAAACATTTCACATAATGTCTTTGTAAACTATTAATCAGATTATTCAGAATTTATTCAGAAACCTAGGACTACACACACACATTCTGTTGTAGATACAGACATTTGAACTATGATGGGAAACAAAATGTTTACTGCAAGTTAGAGTCCTGCACTCCCGCGGGAGTCCCACGGGACCCGCGGGACCCGACGCAAAACAGAGCGGCGCGGGACAAATTTTGAAAGGTCATTGCGGGAGCGGGCGGGATGATGAAGGTGCACTTGCGGGTGCAGTGGTGTAGTCTACGTGATACGCAGGTATACGGCGTATACCCACTAGAAAAGGCCAAGGATTTCCGTATACCCACTTAAAAAATCGTCAGGATACGTAACAACTTCGTTTTGTGTCAGAACTTTCACTCTCATTCATAAATTCACCCCGTCTGTGTTTCATAAGTGACACGGATCGAATCGCGGAATCCAGTCACAAATGGAGCTTGCTGTATAAAGCAGAACGTCACGGAATTTGGCTATTTTTGAATGAATAAATCAAAAGTAGGGCTGTACAATGAATCAAATCTCGGTATAGACTAGTGTCTGTGAATATTAACCCTCTGAGGTCTGAGCTGTTTTCTGGCCCTGGAGGTGTTCTGACATGCTCTGACATTTGTGTTTTTTTCTGTTACTTGTGACATTTTCATGGCTAAAGTCTGATTACACTGTATTCAGCACAAACTCTGCTACAATAATATATCAGCAGCATGTATGTAAAAGTTTGTAGTTTTGAGATAATGACATTTATGCGTGGTTTGTGAAAATACAAAAAAAAATTCTCACTGAAATAAGGCCATGAAACCCATACTGATTATTTCTTCACAATATTTTTGAAAATTGTATGACATAGCCTAGAATATTTGCTCCAAAACTATGTGAAAATCACCCTGACTGCTCATTCAGATAAGACAATATATTGATTTAAAATTTCTAAGACGTGTTTTGTGTGACAAAGCCATATGCGAAGATGCGTGATCATCTCATGAATATGTAAGCTTTTAACACCTGAGAAAGACAAAGACACTCCCCTAACTGCCCTATTAGGAGCGATCAGGCCCTGTCATTCAGAGCAACCTTGCACAAAGAATGAGGAGATTTAAAAAAGAATGGCTTTTAGATTGTTTGGATTTATTTACAACACAATCCAAAAATACAAATGACAAAAGAGCACATTGAAAACAATGATCCAAAGACAGAGACCTTTGTGCCATTCCTAAAAACATTGTACATACCTTTAATTTCCAAGGTGTTTGATTTTCACTTTACCACGTTCATGTACAGAGACTCATGTGAATGTTGAAGTCAGCAGGACTCAGTTGCATCTGGTCCCTGAAAGAAAAAAAAAAGAAAAAACTGTGAACATACTGATATCAAGAGAAACTATAGGGCTGCACGATTTTGGGAATAGATTTTAGATTTTTCTGGTTAAAATTTCTTTTTAAAATTTACAGAATACACACACACACACGTTTCCAACAATATATAATGAACACCAGGTTTGTTGTGCCTTGTAGGCATAGGCTACGCAGTGCTGCATAAAATAATAATAACAATAAATTAAATCTTCCAAAAGATTTCAAGAACAACTACGCTAGAGAAAAATCTATTGATTATCATATGTTACTTCAAATGTTTCCATTCGTTATGATGATATGAAATGAGATAATAGTAAAAACATAAAGCCTAATGTTTGGTGCATTTTTCCTTTCAAACGCAATCGTGCTCCAAAATATGATACATTAAAACCCACAGCGCGCTCCAAAATATGATACATTCAAACCCACAGCGCGCTCCAAAATATGATACTCAAACCCACAGCGCGCTCCAAAATATGATACATTCAAACGCCATCGCGCTCCAAAATATTAAACATTATGGTTATACATATCTATATTTGAGCAGATATCCACAAACAGTATTTAACAGGAAACACGGGTCTAAATAGTATAATATTGACCATATATCTAGCAACAGTTCAACTGCAATGTGAAGTTAATGCAACAATACCATAAACTAATAAGTAAGAATTTCTTACCTTACATCTTTCTTGTCTTCAAATCGCGTTCTTCTTCTTCTGATATAAATCCAATGTAAGCTCAGACGTGTCTTCCAAACTCGACGAAAAGCAGAGACTTGTGAAGTGTTTTGGTGTTTTGTGTTTGAGGTAACGAGGGCGTTCGCGTCCCATGTGGAGATTTGCATGTGAAGCACTTTTGCGCGAGTAGGCGTGTCGAATTAAAAAGTAATTAGCAAGCGTTTGAGATACTGGACATCCTGTTGGTTTTATACAAATTACTTAAACAGAGAATATTTGTTTGCAGTTTGAATCCGATCATTTAAAAGTACACACTTAAATGTGTATAAAAGTATATGGCTCATAAATGTGTGAGAAGTATTCGCTGAGTTTTGTTTCAGTTTATAGACGTGCTCAAGAAAAAAAAGTTCACCGCGACGGAGAGGCAGAACGCACACCCTGTTTATTTTCTTTATTTTACAAAAGCACAATGTTTTGATTTGATTGTAAGTGGACACATACAAAAGTAGAAATATCACAGATTATTTTTTTATATTTCTTTTTTCTGTATAACCATAAATGACGGAGTAATTTAAGTTTATGTTGCTGCTATGTGAAAAAAATCCAGCAAAACGCGTCGGCACATTTCTCGACCTCAGAGGGTTAAAGTTAAAAGAGACTGCAATTGTTCTACGTGTCTCTGGGAATGAGCGGTCAATGTGTGCTCCACTACACACACACACACACACACACACACACACACACACACACACACACACACACACACACACACACACACACACACACACACACACACACACACACACACACACACTGAAGCACGCGTGACTCACGCTCGTGGTGTTTTCAGCGTTTCACTGTATTGAGACATGATGTAGGCTACACTTCATCACAGAGCTGCTATGAGAGTCATTCACTTAACGAGAATTTCACCATTTCATTTGATAAAACTATCGTCATTCATTCGTATCATATACAGACAGAAACTGTAATGTCTTTACGACAACCTGTCATAATAAAAGTTCGGTATAACTTGAAGAAATTATAACAGAAATATATTACTATTGCACAGTAGAGTATACTTCAAGTAGGCCTAATAATAATAATAGTTTATTAAAACACACAGAAACTCAAATGTCTACAACCCACCAAAATAAAAGTTCGGTCTAACTCAAAGAAATTAGAAAGAAATTGCACAGTAAAATGAATTTTAAAATAATAATAATAATAAAATCTATTAAAACGTTATTTTAAGGGAATATCACACAAGTTTTCATACATTTTAATTTAAACAGTAAACTTGGCCAAACAATAACACCATTTTTATTCAAAAACACCATTTCTAAAAGTAAATTTGTATTTGTGCCTATAATGTTTAATATATATATATATATTTTTTTTAATTGTCAGCTGATAAAACCTGTGCTTCAGGGACCATATTCATATAACATCTAAGGCTAAATGTAGTTCTTAACTGGCTGAGTTAGATGGTGATTAACACTAAACAGTATAAAATCAGTCCAGTCTCCCCAGCTGTAAATGTCATTGGCTGTTAAAGTCTTGTGTTGCTTATAATAAATTGACATGTTGATAACACTTAATATTTCATAATGCTCTCAATTACATGTCGATGCATATGAATGCATTAGTGAGTGTGGTGGTGCTTATGGGGTGACGCTCTGGGATGGGTGAGTATGAGACGGGGGGGGGGGGGGGGGGGTGTATTACAGTATACTCACAACAAAAAACTAGACTACACCACTGGGCGGGGGGGGATGATGATACGCTGCACTCCCGCAAATTAAATATGAGTGTAAAGTAAAATATATAAATGATTAAAGTAGCATACATAATTTGTAGTTGTGAGGGAGATTCTGTTTGGCAGCTATAAAAACGTTTTAAGCAGCCTAAACTTGGATGTTGTCGTTTGGGGTAGGGCGGGACCTAATCTCACGCACACTTGTTTAGAGACAATTCCTTCCCGCTGCTCCGTGTTCGAATTCGAAAGCTTCAAGTTCAAAATAGACAGCATGGACGGGGAAAAGAGCACCTCTAGTGCTTCAGATATAGGCCTAAGCGCTTCAGATGTAAGCACTTCTCTAAAGAAAGGCACATTTACTACAAAAAAAAAAATCACGAAACCTCAAATCAGACATTTGGCAGTCTTTTTTGGTTGTGCATGATGGAGAGGGGAATCAACTACCTTTTGCCTGCTGCGATAAATGCCAAAAGGTGTTAACATACAACGGACACAAATCGCATTTTTTTTCCAAGACCTTTCGTGAGACAGAAAGTGAACATACATCCTGCCTGCCGTCTTGCGGGCCTTTGCGGGCGGGAGCGGGACATATCATCACAGATGCGGGTGGGAGCGGGACTAAAAATGACAAATCTTTGCGGGAGCGGGACTAAACACTGCGGGAGCGGGCGGGAGCGGGACTGAAAATTGTGTCCCGCGCAGGTCTCTACTGCAAGTCTCCTACAGGATTCACATTTCTCATTGTGACACAATTGTCAATATTATTAGTCCTTCAATAGATGAATTGACTAAATGTGATTGTAAATGTTAAAATAGCGATTTTATAAAGTCTAAATATTTATTATAGAACAATATTAGTGAGTAGTACCACAAAATGATTATTTTAAACAGCAGGGGGCAGTAAATTACCACTTATTGGCTTAATATGCCATTATATTCATATCATTTTCACCTTTTTAACTGTTATGGAGGCAAATTTTGTCCGATCTGTCTGAAATGTTTCATGCTTGTATAGAGTCATATGTCACATGTTCTGACTTGTTAGTAAGAAGATCTGAGCATTTTTTGAAGATATATAGGCTTTCGGGGACACTTGGTCAAGGCCACATTTGAAGTGACCCTATTATAGCCATCCAAATGCAGAAGTTCAACTTTTTTTTTGATAAATATTGATCTAGAGAGTCCAGATAATTGTCCTAGACTGGGGTTGGTTCCGATAGGGCGAAAAACCTAGGACTAGTTTGCAAAAGTAGGTTTTTAACATATTCGTGAATATTTAATGAACTATTTGATTGACAGCTGTGGTTCTTGAGGCAAAGTTGTTCAGTATGAGGAGATCCATCAAATGATATGCATATTGTGTGGATGTGTGTAACACTACGTGATTAAAGAGGGGATAAAACGCGTTAGCGCCAATTAGTGGTCGATGTCTTTTAAAATTCTTACAGACCTCTAGGGCCATGAGTCCAACATGCCCACCGAGTTCCGTTCCAATCGGCCTCTGATAACCTTGTCTAATAGGTGCTCAAACTTAAATTTTAGCCCATAAACGTGTACCGAGTTTGGTGAAAATATCCTTTTTTTTTTTCTTTTTTTTTTACTTTTTACCTTTAGAAATACCTTTATAAAATAAAAATGCTTTAACCCCCTGGGGCCGGCGCGATAGGCTCGCTTTTTTTCTTATCAGTGCAAAAGAGACTCAAAATACTCTGTTGCCTTTGATCTTACATACAAGTGTCATACATCATTCGATCCTGTTAAGTGTCTTTTTTTTGTGTGTGTTTACTCACAATAGGCCTTTATCGCATCACAATAGAACGCCGGAAGTAGCAGCGAAACATTGTGGCTGCCTGTTAATTATCACTGGACTACTTCGCTCTCGCATCTCCCAAACGTTTTTTTTTTTTTTTTTTTTTTGATTCCATTTTAATGGTTTAACCCTCTGGAGTCTGAGCGGTTTTCTGGGCCCTGGAGGTGTTCTGACATGCTCTGACATTAGTGCTTTTTTCAGTTATTTATAAACATGTTAATGGCAAAGGTGTAAATTCACTCTATATAGCACAAACAGGGCTACCAAAATATGTGATCACCATGCATGTATATTTTTAAATTTTTAAGAGAATAATGTTTATGCGTGGTTATTGAAAAAAATTAAAATGAAAGTTGCTGAAATATGACCACAAAACTCATAATAAATATGTGTCAATAAGACTTTTGACTAATGGATGTTGTTCCTTCGAGTTCTGGCTTCAAACTTATGTGAAAATAGTCTTGCTTTATCGTTCACATAAAACTATACATTGATTTAAATTGATGTAAAACAGGTTTTGCTTGGAAAGCCAATATGCGAGGGGGGCGTGAACGAGGAGTGGTTTAATAATAATAATTAATAATTCATTACATTTATATAGCGCTTTTCTCGGCACTCAAAGCGCTTTACATGGAAGGGGGGGATCTCCTCAACCACCACCAATGTGCAGCATCCACTTGGATGATGCGACGGCAGCCATATTGCGCCAGAACGCCCACCACACACCAGATTACTGGTGGAGAGGAGACAGTGATGAAGCCAATCAGTATATGAGGATGATTAGGAGGCCATGATGGACAGAGGCCACAGGGCAAATTTGGCCAGGATGCCGGGATTACACCCCTACTCTTTCGAAAGACATCCTTGGATTTTTAATGACCACAGAGAGTCAGGACCTCGGTTTAACGTCTCATCCGAAGGATGGTTTACACCTGAAAATACAATGTCCCACCCACTCTGCATAATTAGCCATTCATTCAGGTGTGACACTGACTGAGCCACAATGCAAGGACAAAATATATATTTAGAAGAAGGCTTATATTGACCATTTAAGATTTTGCTTACATCTATCTTGTAAATATGTTTTGCTATTTTATTAAAAAGGTTACAATTACAACAATAATTACAATTTCAACAATATTTCAAGTGTACTCTTTCTTTGTAAAAAAAAAAGATTATAGGCCTACATTTTATCTATGTATTCATTAGTTTGAATATAGCCAACAGTTGATGACTTTATTTTTGACAAAAATAGTATTTTATATATATATATATAGAAATTGCTAAACAAAAGCTTATTTGATGTGCCAGTATATTCTACAGTAAAAACTGTACCCAAATCTAGCCAACAAAATGTTGTCTTTCATATTTCGCCTGACTGTAACGTTGTTTTTATGAAATATTAGGGCATATAAATGTTAATTTGCAGTTTAATACGTTGCTTATACAAATAGCCTACATTTAGATTTTTACTCATCTCAGTATAGCAATACAGTTTGCTAAAACATCATCATTCATTCACACACGCGATTTAAATTTAAACTGTCTTTTTGCGAGCTGTGGTAATCATTCATTCATAAAACAGAAACGCGATTCACGTGAGAAGGAAAAAAACGTACTACAGTTTTCCTCAGCTCAGTCGGATCCTTGCTCCTCGATACCCGCACTTCTGAGGGACATTTTCCATTATTATTATTCCTCACAGCGCTGTGAGACGGTGTAAACAAGTTATGATCTGAATAAACTTGTGTTTTCTCGAGCTGATATGGGGGCGTTCACAGGTTTTGCGTGGATTGCCTCATTCATTTGCGTTTGAATAGCGCGCGCTCTCCGTGGGCGGGGCCGATTAAAACGTAATGAGCTGAGATGAGCTCGACTGGAATCGCTCTCTTTTAATACAGATTTCACAAGATGAGAATATTTGTTTTTTATATAAATTACTTAATTTAAAAGAAGAGAATTCAAGCTTCATGCCTGTGTGTCTGTATGCCTGTTTGACTGAGTATTCGCTGAGTTATTGTTTATTTTCGGACGCGTTTCAGAATGGACTCGCTTTGTGTTTATTTTTCTTTATTTGGCAAAAAGCACAACACTTTGTTTTTATTGTGAGTATACACAAAAATAATACACATTTAACAGAATCGATTGATGTATGAAACTCCTATGGAAAATAAAAGTCAACAGAGTATTTATGAGTTTCTTTTACACTGATAAAAAAAAAGCGAGCTGGTATCGCCGGCGATACAGCCGACCTCAGGGGGTTAATTAAATTGTTATAACCAATTATTTAAAATGTAATGATGATTTAAGCAAAACTTTCTTCAAAGGTTAAACCAAACTTTTATTTTGACGGGTTGCCATGTAGACCTTTGAGTCTCTCTGTGTTTTATGATATGACAATAGTTTTTCTCACATGAAGCCAAAATGCTGCTGAAGTGACTCTCAGAGCGGCTGTGTTGATGAAGTGCATTAATGTCCTCATATAGGCTGAAAACATCCCGAGCGTCATGCCTGCCGCCTCAGTGTGTGTGTGGTAAATGAAACCAGCTCCACAATGGCTGCATAGGTGCACTGGAACAATCCTTCCTAAAACGCATTCAACTTTCGTTTACAAAGACGTGAAACTCACCGAGTGGTCACGGGTGTTCACTGATATGCTCGCACAAAAATGGGGGGGTGCTACCACAGAAACCGAAAATTCTCGGGCAAGCAGCATGTGTCCAAATTTCAATCCTAACCGTTCTATTTCATCAGAAACGATCTGAAAACAGGGCTTTAAGTGTAAAATACCGAATTGTCCTTTAAGTTTACTGACCTACTTTTCATCTAAAGGTAACTAAAGCCCCTTTCAGACAGCCCGATGATCCCGGGAAATTGCCAGAACACCTTCTGTGTGAACGCAAACACGACCCGGGATTGATGCCGGCATCGATGCCGGGTTGGGGACCTAGTTACATTGCCGCGTTCAGTCCCGAAACGCGCGCTGTGTGAACAAAAGCCGTAATAATACCATGTCGTAGTGATGACGCTGAGGCCGGGATCATTCTCCAGCTGTGAAACGGTACGTAATGCGCAAGTTTATGATCGAATCAGAGAAAAAAAATGCACAAGCGTGGTTTTCAAATGACAACAAACGACAAAAATCGGTGTTGCCTACAGAGCGTGATCATAGATACTAAACCTATGCGCGTGAACTCGACAATCGACTACTGTGGACTTCGACCGAAAACAGGAAGAAAATACAGGTATGTGCGCTGGCTGAATTAACTTCATTTTTATTCATATCTTTCACATATACTGCAGTCAGATTCACCGCGTTCACTCTGAAGGAATCACTCACAATGGCTGGGCACTTGTAATGACACATCAAGGATGTTAAGAGGCTAAAAGCAGATTTAAAACGTGCCCAATTGAAGTCAACAGGGTGCAAATTTTAAAAAGAGGATAACACGGTGTAGGCAACACCGATTTTTGTCGTTGTTCTCTGTACTGACAGCACTCCAAATTTACAAAAAAATTAGCTCAATGATAAAATTGACCGGAGTTCTCCTTTAAGTAACCACCGGAAGTGCGAGTACACTGCTTGGCGATTTCGAACGTTCCGAAACCAGGAAATGAGATAAAGTTCTATAAAAACAAAGTGTTGGGAGGAGGTCACGTGATGCGAAGCAGGTAGGAGCGCCTGAACAGGGCTGCCCAAGTTGATGACATTTTGTGAAATATAAAGACAGCTAACTGCGACTAAACATATAAACCAAAGAGGGTAATGTCTCTGCCGGACATCTGGGCGAAGGAGAAGCCGGAAAAATCTCGAGTTTTGCGCCAGAAATCCCCCTCAGCCGGCTGTGGGGACCGAGGCCTCGGGTAGGGAAAAGATGGCTGACGACAGCGACGACAAGCTGGAAAGTTTAGTTGCTAAGATAAGTGATAGTCTGTACGATAAGCTCAGCGCCAGTATGGATACGAAACTTGACAAGATTGTCCAATCTGTCAACACGGCATGCGAACAAATAACAAATTTGGAGAGAAAAATGGACAATGCTGAACAAAGAATCTCCGACACGGAAGATAACAACGCCGAGTTATTAGCAAGATTGGAGAACGTTGAGACCCGCCTGGAAGACGCCATGAGTCGGCTGGAGGATCAGGAGAACCGATCGCGCCGTAATAATGTCAAAATTATTAATTTAAAAGAGAAAACTGAAGGGACCAACCCTAAAGATTTCTTTGAGACATGGCTACCTGAAGTTCTGAACATGAAGGTGAAGAACGATAGGATCAAAGTGGACAGATGCCACCGCACCCCAGCTCAGCCTCGCACCGGTTCCACTAGACCGAGAGTGGTTTACCTACGCCTCCATAACTTCGCGGACAAACAGCTGATCATGCAGAGTGCTCGGAACATGGGAGAAATAGTTGTCGCCGGGAGCCGTATACACTTCTTTGAAGATTTCTCACCAGCGCTGGAGAAGAAGCGCCGTGACTTTACGGAGGTGAAGAAGACTTTCCGCGCACTTGGGATTCCTTACAGGATGATTTACCCAGCGGTGCTACGAGTCAATGCCGAGGACAAGGTCCATCTTTTCAAAACTCCAGCAGAGGCGCAGAGGTATGCAGACGGCGTGAGCAGAGTTACTTAATGGACAGTAATGGACATTTTTCAATGCAGTTAAGGTAAAGTTTTGTTCTTCCATATTATGGGCAAATGCATATGGTTAATAACTCTGTTTTTGGTTTGACAAATGCAGCTCTACGCCATTGTTATAAAGGTTTACAAAGCGCATTCAAAGTTGTGATATTAGTCAGTAGTTATTATTGCATTCAACAACTTATAAAAAAAAACAAAAAAACAAAAAATAAAACAAAGAAAGCAGGACTGTTTGGGGAAGCCCTGTCTCAGTTTGGTTTAAAGACATCCTTAGTTGGAAAGTGTTGTAGAGCCAATGTGTCACATGCGCCTTATCAGGGAGGCTTGGTTACAGCAGAGATGTTTTCTTTTTTGTGTTAATAGTTCAGGGTTTTCAAGTTTTATATTTTTTATATTTTTTTTATATTGCATCACCACCACCAAGGGAAGTGTCATTTCACATATGCCACACACTGGTCCGAATATATGACAAAATAATTATATGTTGGCTATGAATGCTGTTCAATTTTGTACGTTTAATTTAAAGGGCATCCACCACCCTATAAAACGCAAGAAAATATTAAGCACTTTAAAAAAAGAAAGAGTACACATTGCATTCTTACAGGAAACGCATCTGGTGGATAAAGAGCACGCCAAGCTAAAAAGGGATTGGGTGGGTCAAGCTCACTACTCATCATTTTCGTCCAACAGTAGAGGGGTAGCTATCCTTATACACAAATCTATTCCATTCGTACTGGGCACTTGCAAAAAAAGATTCTGAGGGTAGATATATTTTGCTACACGGTACCATTCATGGTACCCCACTAACCATGATGAATATTTATGCACCCACTCCACCGCTATCGTCATTCTGGACTAGAATTGGATCTGAACATGCAGAGTTTAAATGCGGTCTTACACTGTTGGGGGGGGATTTTAATTGTGCATTGGACAAGTTATTGGATAGATCACCAACATCCAGCAACATTCAGCATAATTCTGGGGCTCCTCTTGTCAAAATGTTGGAAGAAATTAATATGATGGACTATTTTTTTTTTACCACCAGAGTCATTAGGACAAGTAAACACGTGTAATATAGGATCTATCTATTTAAGTGACCATGCTCTGGTCTATTTAGATTTTAACATATGTGATACAACAACCAAAGCAACAAAATGGCGGTTTCCATCCTATATTCTTAATGATAAGGAATTTAAGAAAAAGATGGAGGAGGAGCTTGATTTGTATTTTGATAAAAATGACAATGAGGACACAAATCCTGAGTTTTTGTGGGAAGCTGCCAAGGCATATATTCGGGGATTCACGATTTCATATATGTCACACAAGAAAAAAGAGCTAATGAGGAAACAGACCCAACTGGAAAAGGATTTAAAGGCAGCAGAGACAGTCCACAAATCTAATGCTACAAGAGCTAATTTTATTAAGGTGCAATCAGTAAGAGCAGCTCTCAATTCAGTTCTTAATGAAAAAGCCTCCAGGTCATTGTTTTATCAAAAACAACGGTTATATGAATATGGCAACAAACCCAGTAAGTATTTGGCTCGTTTGCTTAGCCACAGGGAAACTAACAATACCATAGGGTCAATTAGAGATTCTAAAGGGATAAGACATTTTGATAGAAACCGTATTAGTTCTGTTTTTGTCTCCTTTTATGAGTCTCTATATAAGTCTGAAAATATTAGTACCAAGGAAGATCTTGAAAAGTACTTTTCACAGATTAAATTACCCACATTAACAGAAGAACAACAGGAGATCCTAGGCAGGCCCATAGACGAAAAGGAAATTTTGAAAGCACTGTCCTTGATGAACAATGGAAAAGCCCCCGGCCCTGATGGGCTCCCTGTAGAATGGTTTAAATCATTTAAAGAAAAGATTGTTTCCTATTTATTAAGAACATTTACCACAACTCAACATTTACCAGAAACAATGACACATGCAAATATCTGTCTTATCTTAAAAAAGGATAAGGATCCAGAGGACCCAGCGTCCTATAGACCAATCTCATTAATTAATGTTGATGCCAAAATACTGGCAAAAATGTTAAGCCTAAGACTAGAATCTTTGATAAGATTATTAATCAAACGCGATCAATCAGGGTTTATAAAAGGGAGGAACTCGTTTCATAACATACGCAGACTCCTAAACATCATACAATGTGCTAGCAATAAAAACATCAAGGGCTTGATAGTGTCCTTGGACTCATTAAAAGCATTTGACAGAGTCGAATGGACATATTTATTTTATGCGATGGATAGATTTCAACTGGGCAATAAATGTAAAGATTGGGTAAAACTGTTGTATTCATCCCCTAAAGCAGCTGTGATTACCAACTCTCATTGCTCAAATATTTTTCCTCTGGAGCGTGGTACGCGACAGGGATGACCTCTGAGTCCTCTCTTGTTCGCGTTAGCCATTGAACCCTTCGCAGAGCTTATTAGAATTTCCTCAAAGATAAAGGGGTTTTCTATGGAGGATGCAGAGCACAGGATTTCATTATACGCAGATGATGTGTTGCTGTATCTGACTGAAATAGATGGCAGCATTCCCAAATTACTTGAATATATAAAACAATTTGGACACATATCTGGCTTTAAAGTAAACTTATTAAAAACAGAAGCAATGCCAATAGGCGCCCTGACAGGCTCAGATCCACCCATGGGATTTCCTTTTCGGTGGGCACCCAAAGAAATAACTTATCTTGGTATAAAAGTGAGCCCTTGTCTAAAAAAATTGTTTAAATTGAATTTAGACCCAGTGCTGGCGCGTATAGGAGAGGACTTAGATAGGTGGAAAACGTTACCTGTATCCTGGTTGGGACGTATAAGCATACTCAACATGAATATACTCCCTAGACTCATGTATCCCTTACAAATGTTACCAAACTCGGTTCCAAATTCTTGGTTTTCAAGGCTGGAAAAAATATTTACTCAATATATCTGGCAGGGGAAAAAAGTAAGAATGAAAATGAGTAAATTACAGAGAAATAGAGATCAGGCAGGTTTAGCTGTTCCAAATATTCGTCTCTACTATAGGGCTGTACAATTGCGGTATATGAATGGGTGAATCCTGATTAGGGCTGGATGATTAATCGAAAAGTAATCGAAACCGAAATTCAGAGCCTGTAACCGACGTAATTTTACCAAGTCGGTTATTTCGTTTTTTTAATCCTATTAATATTTCCGCCTACTGTGTGTGTACTTTTCCCTTAAAACATATTACCGCGTGTGTAGTCACTTGACTCCGCCCCGTCCCTGAACGCGCGTCTATTTCGCTTCAAACGCTCGCTTACGCGCGTCCTATTCGCTTTGGACGCGCGAATGGATTCAAAATGTTTAAGCGTAGAACTAGACGCGAATTTGACGCTCTATTCGCGTTTGGTGTGAACGCAGCATAATGAACAGGCTGCGATGTCAAGATTGCAATGCTGGAATGTGTGTGTCAGAGAGAGAGAGGCACGGGCGCGATCGAACAGTGGAAACATAAAAACATCATTCGTCATTATAACATCAACGTCAATTTGTTCATACAGGACATCATTAAAACTGCAAAGTGTTCAGCCTACTTATATTTGTGTAAAACATTGTGCTTTTGTCAAACTGTAAACTCTTGTCAAACTGTAACATACAACTGTCACCCAACCAAAATCACACACACACACTGTGTACATTTAAAAAAAAATCAAATTATCAAAAAGCAAAAATGATCTCATCTTTTGGTCATTCATCATATTGCATTGGTTTTCATTTCTTGTCCTAAAACAGAGCACTAATCTTTTTATTTTTAAGTTACACATTCTACATTGATTAAAAAATCAAATCAAATGTTTTTAATGGTAGTATTATTTTATACAGAAATAAATTATTTATATTTCAGATGAGAAGTTAAAGTTAATTAAAATTAAGGAAACAAATATATTGATCTGAAATATAGCAAATTAATTTTAAATTAATTCAGGTTACCAAACATATCTCAAGGCCTTTTGAATAAAGGGTGGCAGTCTTTCATTATCAACTGTTGTTGTGGATATACTGGAGAAGTATTTGTTCTCCATTTGAGTGAGATGTTTTTATGTGGCTAATTGAGGAAAGTGCTTCCATATATTTTATTATTAGTAGTATTAGTTCAAGAATAAAATAAAGATATCGGATTGATATCGGTATCGGCAAATAGCCAAAGCTGCGGCATCGGTATCGTATCGGAAGTGAAAAAGTGGTATCGGGACATCCCTAACTCTTTCATTAGAAAAAATAACCGTGAACGTATTTACAGTATAAGCCTTGCCAGTGACATAGGATTTTTTTTTTTAAATAATCGTTCAATAATCGTAATCGAGGTAACTTGTTAGATTAATTGCGATTATGATTTTAGCCAAAATCGTCCAGCCCTAATCCTGATGCTTCAAATACATGGATTGATATAGAATCCAGTTGTTGTGGTCTTGTATCATTAAAATACTGTCCTTTCATATCCTATAAAAAGACTAAATTAGAATTGCAGAACAACTTCATTGTGTCAAACACTATTAAAACATGGCACAAAATGTTGTTGTTTTTTAAACTGAAAGATCACTTTTCACTATTGGCCCCAACATATCAAAATCCAGACTTTATTCCATCATGTCAAGACTCGGTGTTTAAACTTTGGTATGAGAGAGGTTTGGACCAGCTTGTCAAACTGTATGAAGGAGAGTCATTGGAGTCATTTGAGGCTTTAAAGAACAGGTATTCTTTACACTCGTCTCATTTTTTCCGTTACCTACAAATTAGACATTATATCCCAAAATCAATACAACCTCCAAATCTGACATTCTTGGAGCGCATTCTTACAGATAATAAACCAAAAAGATTTATTTCCCATGTATATAAAACATTTTCATCAAATATTACATATACAACAGATCATCTTAAAAGGCAATGGCAAACTGATTTAGGGATATAAATAAATGAAGAGAAATGGTCTTTGCTGATAAAAAACACACTCAAGATTTTGAGGTGTAACTCTGACCGAGAAACACAATTTAAAATATTACACAGACTCCACTTTACACCTTTGTTAAGAGGCAAGCTGGGCCTAAGTTCACCATACTGCTGTAAATGCAATATTGAAATGGGGACATATGCACATATGTTTTGGAAGTGTGTTAAAATCCAAAAATATTGGACCGATGTTAAAAATGAAGTGAGCACGCTATTGGGATATAATTTGGAACTTTCACCGTTTCATGTGTTCTTGCTGCTAAAGTGGATAATGCAAGGGACAAGCATAACGCGAAACTGACGGAAATTCTTCTTCATGTGGCAAGAAAGACTATTTTGAAATTTTGGATTTCCAGTGACTATCCTACAATTGAGGACTGGTACACAGAGGTCTTGAGGATACTCCCTCTGGAGAGACTTACATATTTTCTACATGATAACAACGACGGATTTCTGGACATCTGGCGACCGGTTCTTCATATAACTAACCTTGCATGACCACATAATTGCTAACAATGTATCTGTGATTGTGTGGATCTGAAAATGGAACTTCAACACTTCAATGGATCTAGTGGTGATGACACTTGTATGCGAGACATGATTTATTTATTTATTTAAATTTTTTTATTATTATTATTTTTTTTGCATTGTTGTTGATTACTTGTATTATTTTATTTTATTTGTTCTTTGTTAATGTAAAAAAAAAAGGTGGGTTAAAACGTATTCTACTTGAATGTAATATGCTCTATGATCCCAAATAAAAAGAAATGAAAAAAAAACTAAAAAACAAAGTGTTGTGCTTTTTGCCAAATAAAGAAAAATAAACATGATGCGAGTTCTGCCTTCTCTCTGTCAGTTAGTCCATTCTGAAACACGTCCGAAAATTAACTATAACTCAGTGAATTCTCAGTCAAACAGTCACACAGGCATGAAGCTTGAATTCTCTTCTTTTAAATGAAGTAATTTATATAAAAAACAAATATTCTCAGTTTATGTAATATGTATGAAAAGAGAGAGATGTCAGTCGTTCTCATCTCAGCTCATTAAGTTTTAATGTGACCCCGCCCACGGAGAGCGCGCACTATTCAAACGCAAATGATCTGAGGCATCCACGCAAACCTGTGAAACGCCCACATCAGCTGGATAAAACACACCGCGAGTAATTAGAGTCATGTACTTTACGACGCTGTGAGGAATAATACTATCTTTATAATAATCCTGGAAAATTTACCTCAGAAGTGCTGGAAGTTTCATTTCAAGGAGCAAAGGATCCAACTGAGGAATAGGTCAGTTCTATATTTGCTTTGTTTTAATCGCAATAGTGTCTGTACGCAAAAACACTGTTTAACCCTCTGAGGTCGAGAAACGCGCCGACGCGTTTTGCTGGATTTTTTTCACATAGCAGCAACATAAACTTAAATTACTCCGTCATTTATGGTTATACAGAAAAAAGAAATATAAAAAAATAATCTGTGATATTTCTACTTTTGTATGTGTCCACTTACAATCAAATCAAAACATTGTGCTTTTGTAAAATAAAGAAAATAAACAGGGTGTGCGTTCTGCCTCTCCGTCGCAGTGAACTTTTTTTTCTTGAGCACGTCTATAAACTGAAACAAAACTCAGCGAATCCTTCTCACACGTTTATGAGCCATATACCTTTATACACATTTAAGTGTGTACTTTTAAATGATCGGATTCAAACTGAAAACAAATATTCTCTGTTTAAGTAATTTGTATAAAACCAACAGGATGTCCAGTATCTCAAACGCTTGCTAATTACTTTTTAATTCGACACGCCCACTCGCGCAAAAATGATTCACATGCAAATCTCCACATGGAACGCGAACGCCCTCATTACCTCAAACACAAAACACCAAAACACTTCACAAGTCTCTGCTTTTCGTCGAGTTTGGAAGACACGTCTGAGCTTACATTGGATTTACCTCAGAAGAAGAAGAACGCGATTTGAAGACAAGAAAGATGTACGGTAAGAAATTCTTACTTATTAGTTTATGGTATTGTTGCATAAACTTCACATTGCAGTTGAACTGTTGCTAGATATATGGTGAATATTATACTATTTAGACCCGTGTTTCCTGTTAAATACTGTTTGTGGATATCTGCTCAAACATAGATATGTATAACCATAATGTTTAATATTTTGGAGCGCGATGGCGTTTGAATGTATCATATTTTGGAGCGCGCTGTGGGTTTTAATGCATCATATTTTGGAGCGCGATTGCGTTTGAAAGGAAAAATGCACCAAACATTAGGCTATGTTTTTACTATTATCTCATTTCATATCATCATAACGAATGGAAACATTTGAAGTAACATATGATAATCAATATATTTTTCTCTAGCGTAGTTGTTCTTGAAATCTTTTGGAAGATTTAATTTATTGTTATTATTATTTTATGCAGCACTGCGTAGCCTATGCCTACAAGGCACAACAAACCTGGTGTTCATTATATATTGTTGGAAACGTGTGTGTGTGTGTGTGTGTATTCTGTGAATTTAAAAAAGAAATTAACCAGAAAAATTTAAAATCTATTCCCAAAATCGTGCAGCCCTATAGTTTCTCTTGATATCAGTATGTTCACAGTTTTTTCTTTTTTTTTTTCTTTCAGGGACCAGATGCAACTGAGTCCTGCTGACTTCAACATTCACATGAGTCTCTGTACATGAACATGGTAAAGTGAAAATCAAACACCTTGGAAATGAAAGGTATGTACAATGTTTTTAGGAATGGCACAAAGGTCTCTGTCTTTGGATCATTGTTTTCAATGTGCTCTTTTGTCATTTGTATTTTTGGATTGTGTTGTGTTGTAAATAAATCCAAACAATCTAAAAGCCATTCTTTTTTAAATCTCCTCATTCTTTGTTCAAGGTTGCTCTGAATGACAGGGCCTGATCGCTCCTAATAGGGCAGTTAGGGGAGTGTCTTTGTCTTTCTCAGGTGTTAAAAGCTTACATATTAATGAGATGATCACGCCTCTTCGCATATGGCTTTGTCACACAAAACACGTCTTAGAAATTTTAAATCAATATATTGTCTTATCTGAATGAGCAGTCAGGGTGATTTTCACATAGTTTTGGAGCAAATATTCTAGGCTATGTCATACAATTTTCAAAAGTCTTGTGAAGAAATAATCAGTATGGGTTTCATGGCCTTATTTCAGTGAGAATTTTTTTTTGTATTTTCACAAACCACGCATAAATGTCATTATCTCAAAACTACAAACTTTTACATACATGCTGCTGATATATTATTGGAGCAGAGTTTGTGCTGAATACAGTGTAATCAGACTTTAGCCATGAAAATGTCACTAGTAACAGAAAAAAACACAAATGTCAGAGCATGTCAGAACACCTCCATGACCCAGAAAACAGCTCAGACCTCAGAGGGTTAAATACGAATCGCGTTTCTGTGTGTGAATGAATGAACGCACAGATGCACGCTGTTCCTACTACCGCTGGCAAAAATACTGTTTAAATATGAATCGCGTTTTTGTGTGTGAATGAATGAACAGCTTTTACCAAACTCTATTGCTATACTGAGATGAGTAAAAATCGACTAGAAAAATCGGATAGATTATAAAGTTTTTACTTTAAAATACTGCCACATCAAATAAGCTTATAATGTTGCCAATTTCTGCTCATATGTTAAATATATAAATCTGTATATATATATATATATATATATATATAAAATGTTTTGTCAAAAATAAAGTCATCAACTAAGATGTTATTATAGTGTTTGTTCCAATGTAGGTTATATTCCAACCAGTGATGGGAATAACGGCGTTATAAATAAACGGCGTTACTAACGGCGTTATTTTTTTCAGTAACGAGTAATCTAACTAATTACTGCTTCCTCCATTACAACGCCGTTACCGTTACTGTCAATAAAAATGCGGCGTTACTATAATTGAGCTCACTGAAGCGGTTTTCATCCGAGTAGGCTCTTTCTCAGCCATAGGAGCTGCAATGTTTTTTCTCTGGTGTGTGAGTGTTTATGAGGCGCGGGACTCGACAAAAGCGAGGCGAATGCCGCGAGCGTGCTCGACAGTGCGCGAGAGAGACCGAGTGTGTCCGAGAACGCGCTTGACAGTGCGCGAGAGAGACCGAGTGTGTCCGAGAACGCGCTCGACAGTGCGCGAGAGAGATCGAGTCCGAGTGTGTCCGAGAACGCGCTCGACAGTGCGCGACAGAGACCGAATGTGTCCGAGCATAAATACTTTATTTATAAATAAATGACACATATCAGCATTTGAATAATCTCTGTAGCATATTGGTATCATATGCAATGTTTTAATTAGTTTATATAACATAAACTCCAAAATAACCTGCAGGGAACGTTCAAACATATTTGTTTGACGGTTGTGAGCATGTGCGGCAAACACGACTAGAATTTGGCTAAAATAACCTCTGATGATGACGTTCTCGTTCTCTGTAGATTATGAAAATAAACCCCCAAAAGATTATATTGTATTATTATTATTTATGTTGATACATTGTTCAGTATTATATTGAAAACACTTTTTGTTAAACTTACTATTGTGAGGAAGAAAATACTTCAAGTAGGCTATACAGAATGTTGTTAAGGTGTGTGAGTTTTATCATTTTAATTATATGCACTAGTGTATGTATATGTATATTTTTATTAGGCTACTATTTATTTATTTTTGGTACATTTCTTAAAAAGCATAATTTATTTTTAGACTTAATTGTTGGCCAGTTGTGGTCTGTGCAATAAATATTAAAAGTTCTAAACCATCTATTGTTTTATTGTTGCACTATAGTAATGATAATATTTTAATATTTAAGTTAATAGGTGTCTCTCACATTGTCCCACAGCAACATTAAAATAGTGTAGATTAGTGTACAATGTTTTATAATAATAAGATGTTCTATTTAGTGTCAATTTCATTCATTTAACATTTCATATTGGGGGTATCCAAGAAATTTCTTATATTTAAACTTTTTTTTTATTTTTTTTAAGTAACTCAATAGTTACTTTCCCTGGTAATTAGTTACTTTTGTAATGATGTAATTCAGTTACTAATGCAGTTACTTTTTGTGAGAAGTAACTAGTAACTATAACTAATTACTTTTTTTAAGTAACTTGCCCAACACTGATTCCAACTAATGAATCCTTAACTTTGGAAATATTGTTAAAATTTTAATTGTTGTTGTAATTGTATAACCTTTTTAATAAAATAGAAAAAAAAATATATATACAAGGATAGATGCAAACAAAATCTTAAAAGGTCAATATAAGCCTTCTCTTTAAATGATTTTTATTGTGTTTTATTAGTGACACATTTGGGTAGAGAATATATTCCAAAACTTTCTGAAAATACAGTATGAGAACAATTAACTGCACAATTGCTAGAAATGTCCAATTACCTTGGATATTATACAATTTGCAAGCACAATTTGTGAAAAAAGACAACAACTGTGTTTCCAACTGTGAACCAATTTTACATTTTATATATATATATATATATATATATATATATACAGGGAGGAAAATAAGTATTTGAACACCCTGCTATTTTGCAAGTTCTCCCACTTGGAAATCATGGAGGGGTCTGAAATTGTCATCGTAGGTGCATGTCCACTGTGAGAGACATAATCTAAAAAAAAAAAATCCAGAAATCACAATATGATTTTTTAACTATTTATTTATATGATACAGCTGCAAATAAGTATTTGAACACCTGTCTATCAGCTAGAATTCTGACCCTCAAAGACCTGTTAGTCTGCCTTTAAAATGTCCACCTCCACTCCATTTATTATCCTAAATTAGATGCACCTGTTTGAGGTCGTTAGCTGCATAAAGACACCTGTCCACCCTATACAATCAGTAAGAATCCAACTACTAACATGGCCAAGACCAAAGAGCTGTCCAAAGACACTAGAGACAAAATTGTACACCTCCACAAGGCTGGAAAGGGCTACGGGGAAATTGCCAAGCAGCTTGGTGAAAAAAGGTCCACTGTTGGAGCAATCATTAGAAAATGGAAGAAGCTAAACATGACTGTCAATCTCCCTCGGACTGGGGCTCCATGCAAGATCTCACCTCGTGGGGTCTCAAGAAAGGTGAGAAATCAGCCCAGAACTACACGGGTCAATGACCTGAAAAGAGCTGGGACCACCGTTTCCAAGGTTACTGTTGGTAATACACTAAGACGTCATGGTTTGAAATCATGCATGGCACGGAAGGTTCCCCTGCTTAAACCAGCACATGTCAAGGCCCATCTTAAGTTTGCCAATGACCATTTGGATGATCCAGAGGAGTCATGGGAGAAAGTCATGTGGTCAGATGAGACCAAAATAGAACTTTTTGGTCATAATTCCACTAAACGTGTTTGGAGGAAGAAGAATGATGAGTACCATCCCAAGAACACCATCCCTACTGTGAAGCATGGGGGTGGTAGCATCATGCTTTGGGGGTGTTTTTCTGCACATGGGACAGGGCGACTGCACTGTATTAAGGAGAGGATGACCGGGGCCATGTATTGCGAGATTTTCGGGAACAACCTCCTTCCCTCAGTTAGAGCATTGAAGATGGGTCGAGGCTGGGTCTTCCAACATGACAATGACCCGAAGCACACAGCCAGGATAACCAAGGAGTGGCTCTGTAAGAAGCATATCAAGGTTCTGCCGTGGCCTAGCCAGTCTCCAGACCTAAACCCAATAGAGAATCTTTGGAGGGAGCTCAAACTCCGTGTTTATCAGCGACAGCCCAGTAACCTGACTGATCTAGAGAAGATCTGTGTGGAGGAGTGGGCCAAAATCCCTCCTGCGGTGTGTGCAAACCTGGTGAAAAACTACAGGAAACGTTTGACCTCTGTAATTGCAAACAAAGGCTACTGTACCAAATATTAACATTGATTTTCTCAGGTGTTCAAATACTTATTTGCAGCTGTATCATACAAATAAATAGTTAAAAAATCATACATTGTGATTTCTGGATTTTTTTTTTTTAGATTATGTCTCTCACAGTGGACATGCACCTACGATGACAATTTCAGACCCCTCCATGATTTCTAAGTGGGAGAACTTGCAAAATAGCAGGGTGTTCAAATACTTATTTTCCTCACTGTATATATATATATATATATATATATATATATATATATATATATATATATATATATATATATATATATATCTTTTGTCCTTGCATTCTTTCTTGTGGCTCCGTGACACACCTGAATGAAAGGCTCATTATGCGGCTCATTATGCGAGTCGTTATCTTCTCAAGTGTGAATCACGCCCCTAGGCATATTGCCTTTCCAAACAAAAACTGTCTTACAAAATTTAAATCAATGTATTGTTTTATGTGAATGATTAGACAGGATGATTTTCCCATCATTTTGAAGAAAAAACTCTAAGCGACAAAATGCATTAGTCAAAAGTCTATTTAGTATGTGTTTTGTGGCCTTATTTCAGAAACTTTAATTTTTAGTTTTTTCAATAACCATGCATAAACATTATTCTCTCAAAAATACAAACATGTACATACATGTTGCTCACATATCATGGTAGCCCTGTTTGTGCTAAATAGAGGGTAATTACACCTTTGCCATTAATATGTTTATAAGCAACTGAAAAAAGCACAAATTTATGTCAGGGCATGTCAAAACATTTCAAGGACCCCAAAAACACATTAGACCCCAGAGGGTTAAATAAATAAATAAAGTCCAATATAGAATTATGCAATGATGGTAAAAACTAAGTGATGCTTTTAAATATTAAATTAAACGTAGGTGTACGTAGGTGGCGGCAAGTCACTGTCTTCATGATTGAGTCATCAAGTCATTAATTCATTCAGTAACAAAGCAAGTGGCTGTAATTATGAATGAATCATTGACTCTCACGATTTGTTCAAAGCCGCAGATTCGTTCATAAACACTGCTGTGTGCTGCAGTTCTGCTGTGGCTTTCGCTGGAGCTATTATTTTGTTGCAAAAAATACTGACAATACTGTTTAAAATGAACATCACTTAATATCAATACCTTTCGTTTGTTGAACTGTTGTATAAAATCAATGTCACATTTGCAATCGTGTGGATAATAATCATATAATGTGATCAACATTAAACACAGGAACTCACACAGGGTTTGTTTTTGTATCGAAGAGAGTTTGAATCTTAAATCGATCTCTATGCACAGCATGCCTGTATTTGTTCTTCATGCTAGTAAGTGCTAAATACCAACTTTTACAATGGTACGTTGTTGAGAACGGCAGTGTAGTGCAATTTACCAAGGCAGCTAAATCTGCACGCTACCTATCAATGCAGTCAGTTTTGACCACAAAAGATGAGGTCATTTGATGTCACACTTCACTAGCAATAAAACGTGCATGGTTATGTTTTGTTAACTAAATGTGTATTAAATGCATTTTCTTTGGTGAAACTACATTTCTTTAATAGCCTAAACCAGGGGCAACCTATAAGACACACGGAGGGGTAATTATTGGCACATGAGTAAAAGCAAGAGATGTTTAGGCTATGTATTTAATTCCGATAAAGTAGCTACATTGCACGTACAGACATTTTGAGGTAATCATTCATCATAGTAACAGTTTGTTTTAAGTTAGGAGCTATAAATATGATTAAAGTGTGAGATTTGAATTACGCAAGTCAATGAAAGTGATCAGCTCTGAAAGCATGAGCACAGCACACAAAAGTTACTGACTGACAGCTTACAGTTCTGCTATTTGTTGCACTTAGCTGAGAAAAAAACAAAGTCAATGGTATACATTTCGGAGATATCAAGTATATAAAGCCCTGTTAAACATTCAACACACATCACAATGACGGTGATTAGACATGTGCCGGTATAAATCGCGGTAATGAATATGCACGATATTGGCACTTCAAAATACCGTGAAAAATAATAGATCAGAATTTATATTTATAGAACGCGCATTAGCTTATTTTCCATCAACCGCTTAAACACTGCGTATATGCTGCGCGAAACACGTGCGCACTCTGATGTAAACAATCCCCACATGAAGCACTGTGTGCATGTGGCGCAGTGCGCACTCTAGTCTAATGTAAACAATCCTCACATGAAGAAGCATGGCGGAAGGAGGAACGCTGTCGTCGATTTATCCCCCTTCTAAAAGCAGGGCTGTCAACTCTACGCATTCAGCGTGAGACTCACGCAATTGACACTTTTCACACGCTCTCGCGCCACACATCCATTTTCTCACGCAGAGAAAAATCACGGAGCAAAGAGGACACTGACACCAATAGACTAGACAGAGCAGGTTACTTTTGATATGAAAAAAATTCTCAGCTCTCAGGTTCTGTCCATTTTATTACGAAACTCAGACAATAAATACCGCTTTGGCGCTTGAAAATGTGACATGACAGATCGCTATAGCGCCTCAGTTCAAGTAAACCGATCATCTGTTACTTTTTATTTAAAGATCCGGTACAACTTACCGAAAGGTATATATGCCTCATACATAATATCGATAAAACTGCAGGTGAATAATTTTGTCACAGAACGTTACATTTACCTCAGAAAAGCTATTTAATGACCAACATTAAAAATATCTATAGAGAGGAGTATTTTGCTAAATATGTGCTAAATAATTGTGTATTAACAGCGTTTGCTGGTCTTTGTTATTAGTTCAAGTTCAGACTTTGGAAACAATTCCATCGAGGGAAATCAACTCCTTTTAAAGTGCCCCTATTATGCTATTTTAAAGTTTCCTAATGTTGTTTTGGAGACTCCTATGATAGGTTTACATGTATCAAAGGTAAAAAAACGGTTTAATTTTCTCATAATATTTGCACATCACCACATTGTCAGTGATTCTCAAACGACAAGTCAGATGAATCAGTCTCTCTAAGGCTACGTCTACATTAATCCGGATACATTTGAAAACGGCGTTTTTGTTTAGAAACGCTCTCCGTCCACACTAGCGTTTTCAAGCGTTTTCGGACGTTTCAGTGTGGATGATAAACTTTTGAAAAACGCCTGAAAACGCTCAATTCACCTTTACTGCGCATGTGTATAACCCCACAAAAGCTCACTGATATGATTCAGATGGAAAAATAAATAATGAAGTTATCGCGCAATTCTTCTGACAGGATAATTTTATTTAGTAAAATATCTCACCATTCACTGATGCGTCCAGGTCGCACGCAGACACCATATGTTTGGTCTAAAACGCGACTGCTCTCATGTATCACCGCAGGAGAGCAAATGTGAGTAGGCTAAATTCTGTCATCTTTGCAGGACTGTGATATGAAGAGTGTGCAATGTAGAATATTTTTTAGCAACAGTGTGAAAATGAATAGCACATAACAGGCACAATACTGGCATAAACATGAATATCTATTGGTACAATATGCGTCACATGACTAAATTTACGTCATCGTTTTTAAATCCCTCCGGTTTCACAGTCCACACTACGACGCAAAAACGGCGTTTTCAAATGTATACGCTTTGGAGTGTGTTTTCAAAAAGCTTCGTTTTCATTAATAAAAATGCCGTCTCAGTGTGGACGGAAGGCCAAAACGGAGAGAAAAAGATGCGTTTTCAAACGAAAACGTATTAGTGTGGACATGGCCTGAATCCCTCCTTTCCGCGAGCTACTCTGCTCTGACTGGCCAGACAGCGCAGTCTGTTGTGATTGGTTTACCGCGTACAGCGCGTGTCGAAAACAAAAACGTCCATTGTCATAAAAACGTCAGCTCTGCGTGTCCTGAGGCTTCCTACACCGTAAACTAAACACAGTAACGAACAATGACGTCGATTTTACCATATCAATCCGAGCGTGAGTCCGATGATGAAACATTGGAAGAATTCATTCAACCCAAACCTCCATCGCAAGGACGGCTCGAGCAGGACATTTCTCAGTGATACAGTACTCGGTAGGCATGTGCCGGTATCACATTTTCATGCTGCGATTAATTGAGTGATCTTTTATCACGGTATACGGTATTATCACGATATTTTAATTGCACATGAGAAACAGATGGATTTGGGGGGGGATGTAAAAAATTAAATAAAACTTGCATCACAAGGTGTAATTGTGATTGTCAAAACATTTGGTAACTAAACTGAATTTTATTAAGTTTAGTGACAACATCATGTTACAATGATTACATGGTACAATGACTGGTAGGCTAGCCTACTGTTTGTATTGCTTAACACAAATTTAACGATTTCAATTCAATACTTGGGATTTGATTTAAATCTTGATTCAATATTGACTTATTTTGGATAAATATTAGGAAGGCTACAGTAGATAGCCCACATGTTATTTTTTTCTCATGAAAAAAAATATCTCACACAATGCTATGTAACCATATAGAGCCCTATCAGCTGGTATTATTAAAGGTTACAAATAACTAATTAAATCAAATATAATGTGGTTTTCATTATAATAACAATTATGTAATGACACAAGTAAAAATATAATAAATATATAAAAAAGTGCAGTGCACATATTCAGCAAAATACTCCTCTTTATGTTTTAGTCATCTAACATGCTGCTGGTCATTAAATAGTTTAAATGTAACGTTCTGTGACACAATTGTTCTCCTGTTTCATATCAAAAGTAACCTGCTCTGTCTTGTTTGACGGTCTTCGTGTCCTCTTTGCTCCGCGATTTTTCTCTGCGTGAGAAAACGGATGTGTGGCGTGAGCGTGTGAGGAGTCTCGCGCTGAATGCGTCGAGTTGGCAGCTCTGCTTTTAGAAGCGGGATGGATCCGGATAGATCGGCGGCGGCCATAGACTGTAGGCGGCGGCGTTCCTCCTTCCGCCATGCTGCTTCTCCATGTGAGGACTGTTTACATTAGACTAGAAGTGCGCACCGGCCGCATGCTTATACACGTGGCGATTGTTTACATCAGAGTGCGCACGTGTTTCGCGCAGCATAGGCAGTGCTTGTTTAAGCGGTTGATGGAAAATAAGCTATAATGCGCGTTCTAAAAATCTAAATTCGGATCTATTATTTTTCACGGTATTTTGAAGTGCCCGCGATAACAATATCGTGCATATTCATTACCGCGATTTATCGCATTACCGAATACCGGCACATGTCTAGTACTCGGTTTGAGGTACATTGAGATGTTGCAACTGTAATTCCTCATCAGCATTAACAAGTGCATGTCCATCAACAAACCGATTATTTTACTTATAGGCCTACTTATTTATTTACCGAGTATTTTTCTAATTTATTGCGGTGAACATGTGGAAACTGTATCAATAACAGTGCATACATTAGCCGAGCTCTAGCGTGAAACATCTTCTCAAGGAACAATACTATAGAAATTAAACTTGGATAGATTTTAGAGTAGTCAATGTGCTGCTTGTCTAGCAGTATATATTTACTGTCCTCTGAAAATAAAATTATTGTCAAAATAGCTGGCAACAAAAGTGAGTACACCCCAAGTGAAAATGTCAAAACTGTGTCCAAAGTGTCAATATTTTGGGTGATCACCATTGTTATCTAGCACTGCCTTAATCCTCCTGGGCATGGAGTTCACCAGAGCTGCACAGGTTGTTGCTGGGACCCCTCTTCCACTCCTCCATAATGACATCATGGAGCTCCACTTTCCGCTTGAGGACGCCCCACAGGTGCTCAATAGGGTTCAGGTCTGGAGACATACTTGGCCACTCCATCACCTTCACCTTCAGTTTCCTCAGAAAGGCAGTTGTCATCCTGGCGGTGTGTTTGGGGTCGTTATCATGCCTTTCGGCCCAGTTTCTGAAGGGAGGGCATCATGTTCTGCTTCAGAATGTCACAGTACATGTTGGAATCCATGTTTCCCTCAATGAAGCACAGCTCCCCAGTACCAGCAGCACTCATGCAGCCCCAGACCATGATGCTACCAACACCATGCTGGACTGTAGGCAAGACACAATTTTTTTGGTACTCCTCACCAGGGCGTCGCCACACATGCTGGACACCATCTGAACCAAACAAGTTTATCTTAGTCTCATCAGGCCACAGGACATGGTTCCAGTAATTCATGCTCTTGTACAAGTTGCTTTCAACAAACTGTTTGCAGGCTTTCTTGTGAGCCAGCTTCTGAAGAGGCTTCCTTCTGGAACGACGGCCATGCAAACCGACTTGTTGCAGTGTGCGGTGTATGGTCTGAGCACTGACAAGCTAACCTTCTGCTTCTGCAACCTCTAAAGCAATGCTGGCAGCACTCATGCGTCTGTTTTTTGAAGCCAGCTTCTGCACCTGACGCACAGCACGAGGACTCATCTTCTTTGATTGACCCTTGCAAGGCCTGTTCCGAGTGGAACCCGTCTTGGAAAACCTCTGTATGACCCTGGCCTGTACTGTAACTCAGTTTCAGGGTGTTTCCAATCTTCTTATAGCCTAGGTCAACTTTGTGGAGAGCAACAATTCTAATTCTCAAATCCTTAGAGAGTTCTTTGCCATGAGGTGCCATGGTGAACATCCAGTAGTCAGTATGAGAGAATTGTACTCAAAGCACAAATTTTAACTGCTCTAATACAAGATACATAAATTTGTATGGCCCTGTCAAGCAGACAAAAACATGAAAATGATGAATAGGACATGTGGCTTTGCATGGTTAAACAACGTACAGCTATCAGGGCTCGAATTTCGGCGCAGGATTGCGGGTATTGCGCATCATTTTAATCATTCCCGCAGGTCTCCCATTTATAATGCGGGAAATTCCCGCAAACATTGATTCACTTTAGCAAGTAGGTTGTATTAGTAAATTAATCCACACAGATTATAAAATAAAATCAGTCATTTTAAAACTGTCTGCGATACGCAATTTCACAAACAGCGTGAGTGATTCAGCGGTGCTGCGTCTTCTATCTCTCGTCTCTCAAAATGGGTTGCACTAGGCAATCGTTAAGCGCGCTGCAGGCGGCGATAACACTCTCGCGTTTCGGGAGTCGGGATAGACGGAAATGTCACTTGCATAATCGGGCCAGCATTGCATCATGAGTAACTAAAGTTTACCATTTGCAAGTCTTACCAGTTTAAACATTCACGCGATTTTAAACTATTCGGTACTTGTTTTTTTTCTCTGCACACATACAGTACATAGAGTAAAGCCGCCTCACAAAATTATGTCAATTTTGGTCTTGGTAAGTATCCTCTAAACACAGTCGGTTATGTCTTAACCCTTGTGTGGTGTTCAAAACCCTATAACCCCCGGGATCTTCCCGGTCAAAAATGACCGGACTATAAAAAATAGCTTATAAATCTCTCATTATACTATATTTTCACCCAATATTGGATTCAATCTTTTTGTCAACTTGTTCTCTTTCAATTAGGACTGGTTTTATATTTCTATTTGCATCTAATTAATCGTAGGCCTCATTTATTTGACAGTAGGCATCTCATTTTTTGAGTAAATTTTTTTTATTTTTGAATAATTTTGGAAATATTAAATAAAATCTGAAGAAAATTGGCACTGTTTATCACACTAGTCTACTTTAATTTTTCACCAGGAATTTTGTTTTGAAAACCTTTTATTTTGTCCAAAATGGCACATTGTCACACTTGTGGTCTTCCCGGTCAAAAATGACCGGCCTACAAAAAATTGCTTATAAATCACTTGTTATGCAATATTATCACCCAATTTTGGATTCAATCTTTTTGTCAACTTGTTTTCTTTCAATTAGGACTAGTTTTATATTTCTATTTGCATCTGATTAATCGTAGGCCTCATTTATTTGACAGTAGTCATCTCATTTTTTGAATAAAAAAAACATTATTTTTGAATAATTTTGGAAATATTAAATAAAATCTGAAGAAAATTGGCACTGTTGATGACACTAGTCTACTTTAATATTTCACCAGGAATTTTGTTTTGAAAAACTTTTATTTTGTACAAAATGGCACATTGTCAGACTTGTGGTCTTCCCGGTCAAAAATTACCAGTCTACAAAAAATTGCTTATAAATCACTTGTTATGTTGTATTATCACCCAATATTGGATTCAATCTTTTTGTCAACTTGTTCTCTTTCAATTAGGACTGGTTTTATATTTCTATTTGCATCTGATTAACCGTAGGCCTCATTTATTTGAGAGTAGGCATCTAATTTTTTTTGTAAAAAAAACATTATTTTTGAATCATTTTGGAAATATTAAATAAAATCTGAAGAAAATTGGCACTGTTGATCACACTAGTCTACTTTAATTTTTCACCAGGAATTTTGTTTTGAAAAACTTTTATTTTGTACAAAATGGCACAGAGTTACACTTGTGGTGTTCCACTGGGCCATTGAGGGCCATTGTTTCAATGGGCCATTGAAAGTGAATGGGAGAGACTGAAAAGTTTTCAGGAGCATGTTCATTGTTTATGTACACATATGTGCATGTGATGGATTATGGTGAGTTTGGGCTCTTTTTAATCTTAACAATCTCATGTAAATAATGATGTGCCATTTTCCACAATTTATGCATGCTTCATTGAGTTATGAGTTAAAACGCGACATAAGTGCTAGGCTACATCTATATTCAAGGCTCTGTGAGCGCCTGTGGGGGTTCGTGTGTTACAACTCCATTAGGAATATCTTTAGATCTGAGTGATGGATTATGCTGAGTTTGGGCTCTTTTTAATTGTGATAGTCTACTGAAAATAATGATGTAAATTGTTCTACGATCTGTGCATGCTTCGTGAAGTTATGAGCGAAAACCAAACGTGAGAGCTTTATGAGTATATACTTGGCTAGGTGCGTCTGTGGTATTTTTTGTGTTAGAACGCCATGAGGAATATCTTTAGATCTTATTGATGGAATATATTGAGTTTGGACTCTTTTTAATCGTGAGCTCCTGCTGTAAATAACGATGTGTCATTTTTCATGATCGATGTATGTTTCATGAAGATACGAGTAAAAAGGCCAAGTCTAAGCTACCTTGCTTGGCTACGTGAGTCTGTCCGTCTGTGGTATTTTTTGTGTTAGAACTCCATGAGGAATATCTTTAGACTCATTTTAATTGTAAGCATCTGCTGTAAATAATGATGTGTCATTTTCCACAATCGGAGCATGTTTCATGAAGTTACGAGTGGAAATGTGTCTAAAATTCCATCATTCATATATGGTTTACACATGGGTCTCTTGAAGGGCTTCTTTTACAAAAACCTCGCTCAAGTTTAGTAAAAAGCCTGAAACAATTATGCTTGCTGTATATTTGTTCATTTACAGCTCAGATAGTCCTGTGTCATATGTCATTTGAAAGGACATTTCAAATGACATATGACACAGGACTATCTGAGCTGTAGGATGTATTTGACATATTGCTGAATGTAGTACAAAAAAGTAGTTTATAAATTATGAATTTGTTTTTTTCTATTTATCAGCAAACAACTCAGCACTACTTAGGAGTTTATCAAATTGGCTACATTCATTGTAAATTTCAGACTCTAAGCTTTCAAATGACACCTATTTTAAGTTGATCAAGGTAATAGTTTTGAAAAATATTATGATTATTTATTTCGCAGCTAGGTGGCGCCTGCGGGGTGTACACTCTGTTTTAGAGTGATAACTCAGCTCTCGTTAGGATTCTAATCTTTAAAATGATACCTATTTTGTGTTGTTCCATTCAATGTTTGCATTGGTCTCTCCCATTCACTTTCAATGGCCCATTGAAACAATGGCCCTCAATGGCCCAGTGGAACAACACAAGTGTAACTCTGTGCCATATTGTACAAAATAAAAGTTTTTCAAAACAAAATTCCTGGTGAAAAATTAAAGTACACTAGTGTGATCAACACTGCCAATTTTCTTCAGATTTTATTTTATTTTTCCAAAATTATTCAAAAATAATGTTTTTTTTATTCAAAAATTGAGATGCCTACTCTCAAATAAATGAGGCCTACAATTAATCAGATGCAAATTGAAATATAAAACCAGTCCTAATTGAAAGAGAACAAGTGGACAAAAAGATTGAATCCAATATTGGGTGATAATATTGCATAAAGAGTGATTTATAAGCAATTTTTTGTAGGCCGGTCATTTTTGACCGGGAAGACCACAAGTGTGACAATGTGCCTAGGGGTGTGACGATAACCGCATCACCGCAATATCGCGTTAATGAGATGCCTACCGCGGTGTGAGGTCATCACCGCACTTTTTTTTTTTTTTTTTTTTGAGTGCATATGGTGTGTGATATGAACTATAAACACATTAATATTTGCTTATAATTTACTGTATTCTCCGAGTCCCATGTTCAAGTGCTTCTGGAGAAAAAAAAAAACGCTTCCTGCACAAGGGAGGGACAGTCCGTTAAACATATGGGGGATTTATTTTTTGTGTGTTTCTGATTATTATTAATTAACTGCTAGGTTTCAGTACTTGTGATGTTTACAGATAATGTTCAATTAAATACAAACAAACACAGGCATAAAAGACAAGCATAACGTAAACAGTTGGAGTTAGATTTTAATTGCAATAGCGATCTCTCTTATGTGGTAGCCTATAGGCAATAACAGTTGACGGCGCTAGCCGAATGACATTATTCAAAAAATAGCCACGAATCTAGTGTCTAAGCCAAATACTGTGTCGCCTTTGAGGCAGGTGACAATTAAGGGGAATCCGGTGAATTTGGACAAGGCAATATGCCGTATTTGTCGCACAAAAGTATCTGTCTCGTGAGGAAATTCCACTAACTTAAGACCACATCTTAGAAAAATGAACCATCCTGTGGCGTTTGCTGGACTTAAGTGCAGCAGACCTACCTTAGGTCGGCGACACTGGCTGCGTGGCGTGTCCGTTTTTATTTCGGCTCCCATGTTAACAGGTTAGAGCTTGCACACTGTGTGCCTGCGTGAGACGCGCGTCTCAGTTGCGGCACGAGCCGCGCGGAAAAAAGCGTGCATGCTAGAAATAGAACCGACGCCTATTTTTCACGCAAGCCTGTTGGAAGCGTTTCCTGGCAAAATAGAATTGGAAAAAAATGTTTGTATGTCATTTTGACATGAATACGTATTAATAAATTACATTTTGATGTTTGAAAGTTTAGGTTTTGACATAAATGCAGATATAAATGTAATTAAAAAAAAATATGATCGATTTTCAAATATTGCACCTGTCAATAGAGAACGAAATATTCTGTAGCCTATTTTGCCATCAATACTGCCGACGCTGTCTTTGCTGTTATATATTTATGTTTAACATTAAGTATAGGCCTTCCACAACTCTCTCCCCATATGTCTAATATATCACCAATGAGGCTTATATGTCACCTAGCAGCAGCAGCGCTGTTTCTGGTGTGCAAAGACATAAAAAAGCCACGCAGCTGACACGCAACAGAAACGCCACACTCACACCACGCAGCCAGTGTGTCGCCGGCCTTAATTAATAGTTCATTATTAATATTTACAATTTAATATAAATGTTAATTTGTTTATTTGTTAATAAAGAATACTGCTTTATGTTATTCATTTCCATTGTCATTTACAAGCTACATGCGTTCTTGATCGCGTCTGCAGTGTGTGACGCGGCCGCGGGTGATTTTTTATTTTATTTTTTTGTGTAGGGGGGTGGGTGGGGGGGTCGGTTAACCGCCAAACCGCGAGATTTGTTGCTTCTTTACCGCGGTAAGAAAAAATCCCATACCGTCACAGCCCTATTTTGTACAAAATAAAAGTTTTTCAAAACAAAATTCCTGGTGAAATATTAAAGTAGACTAGTGTGATCAACAGTGCCAATTTTCTTCAGATTTTATTTAAAATTTCAAAAATTATTCAAAAATAATGTTTTTTTTTACTCAAAAAATGAGATGACTACTGTAAAAAAATTAGGACTACGATTAATCAAATGCAAATAGAAATATAGCTGCAAGCAGCCATTACCGGGGCCAAGCAGAATAAGACGACAAGATATGCCAACATGTCTGAAAGTGTCAGACCAACTGCAACAATGAGCAATTAAAGACATTTAAAGAGGATTTTAGGCGAAATGGCTGAAAAATCATTAAAAAAGTCATTCAGAATATGATTTAATGGATTATCACTTTCGACCAATAGGTGGAGCAGTTACAAAACTGATGTGATGAGGTCAGAGTGAAGTGACAATGACACATACAAAGTTTGGTCTCAAGGCATTGCAGAGATAAAGCCTGAATAGTGCTTTTAGCATCATGCCTCAACTTTGCTGCTGCGCTATACGAAAACGGTTTCGTCTATCAACACGAAATCCATAACTTTTAGTCGGCACAGTCTGGAGATGATACGATTCAATTTTGGTGAAAATCGGACAAACGGTCTAGGAGGAGTTCGAAAAAGTAGGTTTTGAATGAGAATCAAGATGGTGGACAGGTAGTTCGGCCAAATAAGGAAAACTTGGTATCTATGTTCTCGGCTTGACCCAAGGAATCTATTAAGACCAGTGGCATTTCAATAGCCAGATTTAATCAAATGTTATTATCCTTTTTGGAAATGTTTTTATAACTTTTGACCACTAGGTGGCGCTGTCTCGAAATATTTTGGGTACCTTCAGGGGATGGTGTTGATGGCACATTCTGAGTTTCGTAATATTACACCAATGCATTTGTTTAGTAAAGCATTTTATTTCACAAAACTGTATTGAAGTCAATGGGAATTTCATGTTTTGTTCTATTATAGCGCCACCAAGAGGCTCAGTCCCACCATTTTTTTTGTGTATCCTCAGAGTGAGCCCATACATATGTGTGTCAATTTTGGTGAAAATATCTCAATTTGCTTCGGAGTGAGATCGACTGAGCGTGTGTGATTACCTGCGTCTGTCTTTGAGGTCAAGTCATATATATGTTAAAAAGGTTGTTGTGTCCAAGGAAAGTGAAATATTGTATCACCCTTTTAATGTTTAAGGGTATTTACCATAAATGGCATTTCACAGTGCGAGGAAGCAGCTGGAAAATAAATTGGCGAGTCATGCATTGAATCAATGCCACTGGTCTCTATTAAGCTATGAAGCTTCAGCGTTACCCATGCGACGCATTGTTGGTCAGCTGAGCCTTAAAGTGGAGCTTAAAGTTAAAAATAATTAACACCTAGTTTCATCACATCTATCATTTTAACAAATCAGTGTTTTTGAACATGTTTGTACATGTACGGTTTAATGACTCAAAGACAATCCGTTCTGTAACAATGTGACTGCGCACTGAGTGACAGCCTTTCAATGCGCAGAGACGCTGTTTAGTTTCGGCTACATTCGTTACAGAAAATGTCCTTGATTTTTGTGCATGCTATACAACAACAACAACAACAACAACAACCACCTTTATTTATAAAGCACATTTAACACAATAAAAATTGATCCAAAGTGCTGTACATAGTGCATAGCAGGACTACACTATAAAAAACAACAATTACAAATTTCCAAAAGCTAAGGAATAAAAATGTGTTTTCAGAGTAGATTTAAAAATGTCCAGTGAAGAAGCAGACCTCACATGATAAGGGAGAGCATTCCAAAGCTTGGGCCCAGCCACAGAAAAGGCCCGATCACCCTTTAATTTGTAGCGACTTCGTGACACATTTAAAAGCAAGTGATTTGAAGATCTAAGTGCCCTAGCAGGACAGTATGGCACAATAAGATCACAAATATACCTTGGTGCACAGCCAGACAACGCCTTATAAACAAACATAAGGATCTTAAAATCAACTCGAAACATTGGGAAGCCAGTGAAGGGATGCCAAAACAGGAGAAATATGATCCCTCTTTCTAGACCCAGTCAACAGTCTTGCAGCTGCATTTTGAACAAGTTGTAATCGAGATAGTGAAGATTGAGGAAGACCACAATAAAAGAGAGTTGCAATAGTCTAATCGTGTTGTTACAAATGCATGAATTGCAACTTCTAAATCTTTGCTTGAAAGAAATATACACATCATAACACTTATTTATATAGCAACACATAAATATAAATAAGTCCAAATATATAAATGGTAATAATACTGCATGTCGCGCTATTGAGCCACTCAAAATTACCGCATGGGGAATTTCTTCACAAGACAGCCCTACATTCTATAATCCAAATGTACAAAAAGTAATGTAATCAGTAGTGTTGTTTTTGGCGGCCTGTTTTATTTTTATTTTTAGTGTAGTCTTTGTGTCAAGTTGTCATTTTAGTTATTAGTTTTAGGCACGTTCATTCTCTTTTTAGTCTAGTCAAGTTTCAGTCGACTAAAAGTCTGAGCATTTTAGTCTCAAGTCAGAATTATCCATGACTCTTTTCGTCTAGTTTTAGTCGACGAAAACTGATGACATTTAGTCTAGATTTAGTCAATGAAAATTGTATTTTAGTCTCTTTTTAGTAATGCAATTCTATTTAACCCAGTTAATATAGTGTACCACTATGGAAAAATAGCTCAAATAGCGAACAGAAAAGTAACACTCGTCTCATTCGTGGAGGTTGAAAAACAAGTTCTTTGTGACATCCAAGATTTATTGTATTAAAATTTAAATGCAAAAGAAAAGGCATGAGAGTCGCTGTTTTTGTCAATTTTAAGTTTTAATTTAAAATGTTTGCGATTTTAATATAAGTACATGGCTAAATATTTTACCACTTGCTAATAAATCTATATAGAAGTAGTGCATTGAATAATACGTTGTTTAAATTGTGCTTAAAAGTGAATTACGTCTTTTAAAGAGTATGTGTGTAGAAAGAGAATTGCAATGCTGACAAACTTTTTTTTTTTTTTAAGTAGCTGATAACTTCTGGATTTGAAATAAAAATAGTGAGTATGTGTTTGTAGTAAAGCCATGGATCAGTACGCACTGCAAACGCAGCATATGTGAAAGCACTATAGCGTGTGCTGCTCCTGCACCGCATACACACTGCACACGGAGTGTGTGTGAAACGGGCGTCAGACTTAACTTTGTTTGTTGTCGTTTACGCTAACTCACTGCAGCTGCATCTTCTAAATGTTGCGAGTGGGGCTTGAGGAAGTGACATCGCCTGCGTCTGTGCAGTGAGACCTGATGCAGCCCCTGAAGTGAGACACGGGAAACAGAAATACTGCAAAATAATAATAATAATAATAATAATAATAATGCCACTAAACGAGACGAAATAATGTCATAAGATTTCGCCTCGTTTTGGTCAACGAAAATGAAGAGACATTTTAGCATAGTTTTTACTTTGTTAACCACATTTAGTCTTGTTTTTATTCGTCAACAATATTGCATTATACATTTAATTATAGTTATAATCAGATGAGCAGCATTTACATTGCGTCTTGTCTCGTTTTCGTCACGTGGTTCGTTGACAACGCGTCAGGGTTGCCAGATTGGGCGGTTTACTGCCCAATTGGGCGGTTTTGCAATCTATTTTGCGGGCAAAAATGGGTTTGGGCGGGTGGATAAAAATTGGGCTGGTTTCGGATCAGTTCGGTGGGTTTTTGTTGCCGAAACACCGGCACTTCAGATCCTTATTCCTGCGACCATTCAGCAGGCAGCGCGCGCACACACACACACACACACACTACAACTCTGGCTGACGTGCCCCCTAACCTCACAACAGACACTCCCTCCCACTACCTTAAAGTGACGCACGCCGGCACCAATATGTCAAACAACATAGTAGATTGCGGGGTTTTCAAACTTAGGTAGCTGTCAATGCGGTTCATGACCTGTTCATGACACTCTTTCTTGGTCAGCGGCAGCGCCAACACAGATTTGAATATGATTTTGTCAAAGGTTTAATAGACAAATGAAATGGAATAAGATCGCGTGGGTGTTTGAATCGAGATCACAGACTTTAGATGAATAGTGCAGCTCTGTAATGACACATTTCATCCTCTATTGAATCGAAAGTGGCTAACTTCTGTCAACCTCATCTATAAGCAAGGGCAAAATTAAAGCAATTTAATTTGAATTAATATCTGTAATAAAAAAAAAAATCGATTTTAAAATCATAAAAAATAAAATAAAATAAAAAACTCGATATCTAGGTGAATCGATTTTTTCTCCCAGCCCTAATATGCATGTTTCATGTTGCCATTTGAAATAACTGAAATGTTAAAGTGGGTTATTTTTTATGTCCATATCTACTCTATGTTTTTATGTTACTGAATGCTTTTGTTCCAAGTGACTTTTAGTGACAATAAACAGACACTGATAGCCTAAGTTGATCGCATTATTTTCCGTAACATAAGCTTATAGTTTAATAGTAGGCCTAGAATAGTCTGACTGAAGTCAGTGTAGCCTACTTTTGCGTTCATTTAATTGAATATTGTTTCTAAAATCGGATAGGCTAAGTCGAAAAATGGGTCATTTTAAAGCTTGTTAATGATTTCAATGTGTTTAAACGAGAAACAAGCCACAAAAAAAATTGGCCGTTTTTTTGTGCATTCTCGCGGTTTTTGACGAGGTTTTGGGCTGGAAAACCTCGCTGGCACCTGGCAACCCTGGACATTTAGTCAATTTTTGTAGACAAAAGAAACACTAGTATTGGTTTTGATTCAAAACACAATGTGATTCATAATTCCTTCCAATAAACCACCTTATCTTTCTATAGTAAAATAGTATGTTCAACAATATGAATTGGAAATGCTGGAGAGATGAATTGATTTAAGGAGTAGTTCACTTTAAACTGAAAATTCTGTCATCATATACTCACCCTCATGTTGTTTCAAACCTCAGTGTTTCCCACACATAGACTAATTCGTGGCGGTGCGCCACAGAATCAACACCGGCCGCCACAAATTGCGTTTCGTTATAAAAAAATTTTTTACGCTATTTAAAACATGAGCGTGTTCATTCAGCTGCATTTCCTTTCCCTGCTCTCCCTCCGTCTCTCTGTCACTCACGCGTCTCTCTCACAAGCGATTTTTTGTCTCGCCAAAGCCTTATTTGATCGGTGAGTGATGACTGCTGCGCCTGCTGGCAGCATATTACTGAAAGAACGAGCAGAGAGAGAGATATGGCGTTATTTTTATGTCAAAAGTTATGAGCGTGTAAGACATGCTCACGAGCACATTATGTTATTTCACACGCGCAAAAATGAACCTTCAGCTGGCATGATAAAAGTACTCGCGCACAAATTCAACAACCGAGAGGTGTACAGGTAGCTGCAAGCGAGCGCCTGGCATACTCTCATAGGTTAACTCTGCTTGTACAGTGGAATCCTGCTCGCACGCAGCGGGCTTCTGCTCGCGGAGTGCTGTTTTGCTCGCGCAGTGGATTTCTGCTCGCTCAGCTGATTTCTGCTCGCTCGAGTCTACATGACTTCTGAAAATTTGGGGGCGGAAACCAAGGAGGGCACTGACCCTCTTATGATTGGTCACTTTCATCATGGAAAATCTTGGGAAATCCTAACCCCGCCCACCTTCTGACGCAGCGCGAGTCACTCAGCTCGCTCTGCTACTCCAGCTATCTCTGTGTATATTTTAGACAACGAAATATGTGATAAAACACCATACTAACTATTTTCGTTTTCATTTAAAGAAATCTTAAACATGATAGGCACACAAATGTGGTTCAGGCAACGCGTATTGATTATATTCACTGCACATAACGTTTGCCTATTTATAAAAAAAACAAAATATAAAACACAAACCTGCCTCTTTTCGTTTTAAATATAATATAAAACCATTAAACATTTTAATATGGTCCAGGCAATATGTGCATTTGTACCAAACAACAGATTTTGCAGTAAACAACATTACAGTTTTTAAAATTTTTACATACAATTATTACAATTTAAAATGACAAAACTCAACCCAGTCTCTTTTTGTTAAATTTCAGTTATCATCAATATTAGCCATTATAAAAGTATAAGTAAAAGGTATAAGAAGCTAAAGCCCTGCATTTCAGCCCGAGCCCGACGGGTCCCGACTTTTTTACACCCCTAGGGCCGGGCTTCGGGCCAATTTTCACGTCATAGTTCACATGCGGGCCGGGCCTCGGGCCTTTTTTTGGGTTATCCTTCTTTTTATATTTTTAGACATTAATTAAAAAAATATGAGAAGTTGACGTCGACGATAGAAAAACAAACATAGAAAGACATTTAATAACCTCATAACTTTCATAATCGTAAAATTACACTGACATATGATTGATGACAGTCTCACGCACGCACGCACACACACACAGAAGGTTTCCCGTCAGCGCAACCAACGATTCACCTCATGTGCAAATAATGGAGAATATTAAGAGAAAAATCGCAGAGTGATAGAAGAGAGGACTGGGTTAAAATCTTCCACTGTGGATGCTATTCTTTTTCTCCACGATGCTCTGTAAGAGACTGTTCTAACTTTTCGTTTGATTGGACTTTATTTCCGTTTAACTGTTGGAAACTACTGGAAAAAAGAATGGCCATGTTCTGTGGTGCTTTTTTTAGGTAAGATAACCTGCAAGTTTGTTTTTGATTTATTTAATTTAATTTGTTTAGATTGGCTATTGCTCATTTCGTTTGCGAGCGCTGTTGCGAGCAACCTGAGCCTGCCTCAGTATTTAAAAAAAAAATTACTCACTGTGGTTTAATAAATAAACATTAAACTAACTGTCTGTGTGATATGCTTGAAGTGTTTTATATCTATGGATTTTATTGTAGCCAAGTAAAGTATTAGCGTTGATTTGAGAGGCTAAATTGATCAAACATGTTTTACTCGCTGTTGGCTCGGCTTGCTTGGTCGTCATTTATTTTATTTTTTTTAATGCTCCAAACATTTGTCTAAATTAACTTAATAAAGAAATGAAAAGAAAAGAAGCATAACGAACAAAACGGACATATTTTAATGGCTGCAAATAGGGCAGGCTGCCGCTGTAAAAAAAAAAAATAGGGCCGGGCTCGGGCCTAGATTTGAGGCCCGTGCAGGGCTCTATAAGAAGCTATACAAATAAAGCTATACATAATAAGCTATTTATCTTTACCGTTGTATGGTTAGATTAGAACGCTGACTTTGTATGTTTGACTGAATTGTTTGCTTTATTTGTAAAGCTTCTTATACCTTTTATAAGAAGCTATACAAATAAAGCAAACAATTCAGTCAAACATACAAAGTCAGCGCTTTTAAAAAAATATTATGGCTATTATTGATAAAAACTGAAATTTCAACAAAAAGAGACTGGGTTGAGTTTTGTCATTTTAAATTGTAATAATTGTATGTAAAAAATTGTTGTTTACTGCAAAATCTGTTGTTTGGTACAAATGCACATATTGCCTGGACCATATTAAAATGTTTAATGGTTTTATATTATATTTAAAATGAAAAGAGGCAGGTTTGTGTTTTATATTTTGTTTTTTTATAAATAGGCAAACGTTATGTGCAGTGAATATAATCAATACGCGTTGCCTGAACCACATTTGTGTGGCTATCATGTTTAAGATTTCTTTAAATGAAAACGAAAATAGTTAGTATGGTGTTTTATCACATATTTCGTTGTCTAAAATATACACAGAGATAGCTGGAGTAGCAGAGCGAGCTGAGTGACGCGCGCTGCGTCAGAAGGTGGGCGGGGTTAGGATTTCCCAAGATTTTCCATGATGAAAGTGACCAATAAGAGGGTCAGTGCCCTCCTTGGTTTCCGCCCCCAAATTGTCAAAAGTCATGTAGACTCGAGCGAGCAGAAATCAGCTGAGCGAGCAGAAATCCACTGCGCGAGCAAAACAGCACTCCGCGAGCAGAAGCCGCTGCGCGCGAGCAGGATTCCACTGTACAAGCAGAGTTAACCTACTGCTCGCTTGCAGCTACCTGTACACCTCTCGGTTGTTGAATTTGTGCGCGAGTACTTTTATCATGCCAGCTGAAGGTTAATTTTTGCGCGTGTGAAATAACATAATGTGCTCGTGAGCATGTCTTACACGCTCATAACTTTTGACATAAAAATAACGCCATAGAGAGAGGCCCGGTCGCGCGCGCGCGCACGCACCCTCACCGTCTTCAAACTATCTTGCTCTCTCTCGCTCCCTCGCGCATATTAATCAAAATAAATTGAGAATTGACACGATGGTAAAAGATTGGAAGACCGAAGTTTCACGTGGAGCATTCGGGTATTTTTTCCCTGAATTACTGCTGGGTGTTGTGCTAAAAAAATAAAAATTACGTTACCTTATCTTCTCTGAAAAGCGTTCCGCCCATTCAGCTGACATGAAAAACACTTTCAATAAACAAAACAAAACTATGATGAAATGTTTTCTGTGTTGACAAATCTTGTGCGATGTCCTAACTGCCGGGATAATCACACAACGCGTAACGTTAGGCCTACAAGTCCGCTAATGACACGTCCGATTCGCGAACTAATGACTCCTTTGAAGCGATTCAACCAAAACAATCTTTTAGTTAGACTGTTTTTGCAGTAAATGCAGTTGGGTTGTCGAGGTCAAAACTCTAAATAAGCTGTGAATCAAATAAACTTACTATAAATACTGTTATGTCATTTTTTACTCTTACACTGAATATTTGGATTTTGTGAAGGTGTGAATCATTTTTGATTAACATTTAATATAATAAAGTTCTGTGTAACAGATTATTAACGGAGATTATTAACGGAGATTATTAACCACTGGAAAACAACGGACTGTAATGTATAGAGGAATAAAAATATGGAATCATTTACCATTGATATCACATTTTTACAAGAAAAATTAGTTTTAAAAAAATATTTAAAGGAACATTTAATGGCAAAATATATATTAAATTGTTGATTTTGATATTTGGAATGGATGATGGGTTAGTATGTTTCATTGACTTGACTTTTTATTGTTGTTGATTAAATGTAGTTTTGTATGATTTACTTGTTGGGATCCCAGGAAGAGTAGCCACTGCCTAGGTAGTGGCTAATGGGGATCCAAATAAACAAATAAACTTAGATCATTGATGGAAAATACCATTTACAGCTAGTACAGGCAATTTACTGAGGAAAGTTTTTTTTGACAGTTATAGCACCACATCAGTGCCGGCCCGAGCCTTTTGGGGGCCCTAAGCAGAATTTGATTTGGGGGCCCCCTCCCACCACGCAGAGTCACCTGTGCTTGACGATTATTGACACAATGTCACGCTATAATGTTACATTATAAATTAATACAATGAGGTTATGTATTAATACAAAATAAATACTTAAAGGGATAGTTCACTTTGAAATAAATTTTTGGTATGTTTTAGCTTACCTCAAGGGCATCCAAGATGTAGGTGTCTTTTTTCCGCAGTAGTTTCAATTTTGATATTTTTAGGTCAAACCGTTCTTGTCTGTCAGTCATATAATGCAGGTCTATGGTCACGGTCTCAAAACACAAGCACAGAGTCCAAATTAAAACAATTCCCCGTCGTCCAAATTAAACAATTCCCCATCGTAAGTACACATTGATGGCCTAAGACACGAAACGAGCGGTTTGTGTGAGAAAACGAACAGTATTTATATCGTTTTTACCTCTTATACGCAGACATGTCCGAGTGATCTGATCTGACGTGTACGCAGACTGGTGCATAGATATATACACTAGACTGTTTGTTGAAACTACTGCGGAAAAAAAGACACCTACATCTTGGATGCCCTTGAGGTAAGCTAAAATATACCAAAAATGAATTTCAAAGTGAACTATCCCTTTAATAAAAAATAGATACTTTAAAAGTTTAAACTTTTTCTTTACTCTATACCAACTCTTTGAAACTTCTGAAAACAAACTGTCACAAAACATAAAAAAAAATATTTGCAAAATATCCTCCAACGTTTTGCAACACTTTGCAGTTTGAATGATGTCTTGTATGAACATGACGGAGTATGTTTTTATGTTTCCACTGTTCGATCGCGCCCGCGCCTCTCACACACACACACACATTGTAACCTTCCACTGTGATGTTTCCAAGCACATTTTTGCGCGTGTGAAGAGGATGATTTTTTCCGTCGATATTGGAACGTGAGTGAAGTACAAAGCCTATGATAAAGAATAGTTTACCATCCAAATCCATCGCAAATGTTGAAACATTTTGATTCTAATGAGAGAGATACGTGAGCCCAACGCCGCTTACTTTCACTTTTGCTTCAAATTATTTTGTTTTGGCTTGTTTATAGTTATTTTTTTATTCTTGTTCTGTTCTGAATATCATTACATTTAAAGGATAAATCATTGATCAAATAAAATTGTGACATGGCTTAACATTACCGTGACTTTGCGCACAAATTGTCTATGCACGTGAGGTTATGCGCATGACTCAAACACTGGCAGACACAGCAGCAGTTGTAGGCAGGTATATTGATCATGAAGTCAGAATTTTCTTGTTTTGAATTATTAATCCTTTCATTCATTTATTTCACTTGTTTAAGTTAATTAATATGTAAAAAAAAAAAAAAAAAAAAACCTGGTGGCGAGGGGGCCCCAAGCAGCCGCTTAGTTCGCTTATGCCTCGGGCCGGCCCTGCACCACATCTTGCCTGATCTCCACCACTTTTATTAAGTGTCCTCAAAGTGTGCCCCATGCATGTCTGTCAAATTTGTTGTAAATATCTCATTTTGTTTTGAAGTTTAGACACTTCTGTTTATGAGAGAATAAAAATGATCCATGGGTGACAATGATTTAAATTTTTTATTTGTTTATTTATTTTTGTCAGTTCCTATCATAATTGTGACATTTGGGCGTTATTGTTTAGCTATTGACCTATGTTTTCAAATTTCATGTGGTGTTTTTGTCTCGATCGGACTAACGGTTTCGAAGATAATTGCAAGTTTTTTAAGTGCTAAATGACAATGATACACAAACTATAAGGCGAAACCTGGCATATTTGGTATTGTTGGACTCGGGAAGGATTCAGGATTTCAAAGGACTAACGGTTGGGTGCGTTTATAGCCATTTTCATGACTTTTTTTCCATGTTGTGGCGCCACCAAGTGGCCAATCGTCGCGAATTTTTTCAAGTAACCTCAGATTGAGCTTATGAACACGTTTCCTGAGTTTAGCGAAAATATCTCTTTCCGTTCACGAGTTATAATCGTTTTAGTAAAAGTGGCCCTGGTGCCATCAAACATTTTGGTTTCCCTTAGCGACCGTGAATTTAAATTAAGTATTTTTTGATGATTATTAATAGTCACTGTCCAGAGAATATTTCTGCATTGGTTTGGTTCCGATCAGGCGAAAAACCTAGGAGTAGTTCGCAAAAGTAGGTTTTTCAAAAAACCTAAATTTACTCAAAATTGGCGCCTGAAGGGCGAGCAAATCTGAGGCATGCATCTGGTCCGCCTCGAGCCAAGGATTCCAGCGATATAAGAGACTTGAGCCTACGCCTCACGGTTGAGGAGTTATGAGCCGTTTCGTACTTTTGACCGCTGTAGCGCCCCCGTCAGGCCAATCAGGGCGGGCCTTGGTGACGTTGTAGGCGGTGTGAGTACTATCAGCCCCCAAAGTTGGTCTGCCCGATCAGTTTTATGTCTGAATGTTGCATCATGGGGAAATTAACAATAACAATAGGTGTTCAGCACTGAAGTGCTTGAACCCCTAATAATAAGAACGCGAACGAAAACAATAGGTGCCTACGCACCTTCGGTGCTTGGCCCCTAATTATTTTTGGTACGCCAACAGATACAATAGGTGCCTATCTGTTCTGTGTTTGGCCTATCTGATCTGTGCTTCTGTGCTTGGCCCCTAATAATAAGGGAACCTTTTTGCCATTTATAGCGCCACCTATGGTCAGCATTAAACTCGGCACGCTTCTTCACCATGTCATGACACATATGCTCAGCGATTTTCGTGATGTTCTGAGTTTTTGTTTAGGATTTATAGGCTTTCGACTGTATTTTGCCCCGCCCATTTTCCAAATGACCCTGTTATAGCCAACCAAATGCAAAAATTCTACTTTTTTTTCCGATAACTATTGATCGAGAGAGACCAGAGAAATGTCCTAGACTGGTTTGGTTCTGATCTGGCGAAAAACCTAGGACTAGTTCACACAAGTAGGTTTCGGACAAAATTCGACATAGCAGAAAATTTGTCTGGCCTAAATCGAAATTGGAGAGATCCATTTTGTCCGCCTTGACCACCGACACTTGAGTCTAGGACAAACGGTCTAGGAGTTATGGGCGATTTAGTACTTTTGCACTAAATCTGTAGCTGTAGCACAACGTAAAATTTGTTTGCACGGTATTCGAGAACGGTTTGACGAATCAACACGAATTCCATAACTTTTTGTCGGCACAGTCTGGAGATGATACGATTCGATTTTGGTGAAAATCGGACAAACGGTCTAGGAGGAGTTCGAAAAAGTAGGTTTTGATTGAAAATCAAGATGGCGGACAGGAAGTTCGGCCAAATATGGCAAACTTGATATCTATGTTCTCAGTGTGACCCAGGGAATCTATTAAACTTCTCACGCTCCTTCAGGACATTGTGCTGATGACCCATACCAAGTTTCGTAACAATCCGTTCATGCATTCTTAAAAAAACAGCATTTTAGCACAAAATTCAAAATGGCCGACAGTCAAAATGACCGATATGGTAAAATTGGATATCAGTCGACTCGGCATGTTGCCCTGAATCTAACGAGACCAATTTTATGATTTTTGGACAAACTGTTCAGAAGTTATAAGCAAAAATAGCCATTTTTCATATCTCCGGACCAGTAGGTGGCGCTGCGCCGAAACGCAGCATGTTGCCTCAGGTCATGCTTGTGATGACATGTACCAAGTTTGGTCTAAATCCGATAAAGCGTTGCAGCCTTACGACTGTTTTCGCAAGCGCTACGTAAAATTTGTTCATGGGTTTATCGAAAACGGTTTGACGAATCAACTTGAATTCCATAAGTTTTTGTCGGCATGGTCTGGAGATGATCTGGTTAAATTTTCGTGAAAATCGGAGCAACGGCCTAGGAGGAGTTCGAAAAAGTAGGTTTTTCTGAAAATACAAAATGGCGGGAAAATTTCCATGACGGAAAATTACGTCATAGGGTGCAATCGAATCGTCTTAAGCTAGGGAATAAGAGGGAAAAGAATTTTGTTGATTGGCCTTACGGTTCAAAAGTTATTAGCATAAACATGAGTGAAAATTTGGACAGTTGGTGGCGCTAGAGGGATTGGTTTTAAGACACCAAATTTTCTATGGGGACTTTTCAGACCTCCTCAGTCCTCTATCAGTGTGCCAAATTTCATAACTTTCCCGCAATCGGTTCTATGGGCTGCCATAGACTCCCAGTCCGGAGGAAGAAAAAAAAGCTGAATAATAATAACACTAACGATAACAATAGGTGCCTCCGCACCTTCGGTGCTTGGCCCCTAATAATAAGAACGGGAACAGATACAATAGGTGCCTCCGCACCTTCGGTGCTTGGCCCCTAATAATAAGAACGGGAACAGATACAATAGGTGCCTCCGCACCTTCGGTGCTTGGCCCCTAAATATAAAACCAGTCCTAATTGAAAGAGAACAAGTTGACAAAAAGATTGAATCCAAAATTGGGTGATAATATTGCATAACAAGTGATTTATAAGCAATTTTTTGTAGTCCGGTCATTTTTGACCGGGAAGACCACAAGTGTAACAAGGTGACAAAATCCCCCCTAAAAAAGTAAGAAAATTGTCAAAAAACATTTGAGAAGTAGTTATACCATCTGTGAATAGAGACACTAAGTTTCAGTCCAAAGCGATAACATTAACTAGTATTTTGGGGTAAAAGAAAATTCTCTCCGGGTCAAAATGACCCGAACACCACATATAAGCATAAATCGCACGTGACCGTATAATGAAAACAGAATCTGTGCACTAGCACTTACAGTGACAGCAGCCATATGTGTCTGTCATTAATTTGGTTATTTTACATTTGATTACTTTATTCAGTCTCTGTAGTATTTCTGAATACTAGAGTTACACCTAAACAAAAACTTTTCTCTTTATTTCTCTTTATTGGTATCTTTATTCTATTGTATTTATTTGTGCTACTTTTTACAATTTAATTCAAAGAATTGAAATCAAGCTTCCTTGAGTTGTGTAAATTTTTAAGAACAAAATTACCCCATTGTAAAAATGCAATGAGTGAGCATACATTTAGGCGAGATAAATGTAATTAAAAAAAAAAAGTCTAAACTCCCCCCTCAAATAAAAAATTCCCCCCCATAAGAATCACCTAAGGGGGATTTAACCAGTTCAAAAAAACGATTCAGCGGTTCTTTTACGTCATGCGCAAAGACGTCACTAGAACGTATTTCTAACAACTTACTGTCAAGTTATCATTATTTATATTAAAAAAAATCTTGCATCACAATAAGTGCATTGTGATTATCAAAACATTTTAGTAACTACACAGAATTTTAGGTTTAGTGACAACAGTTACACTGTTTACATGGTACAATTTCTGGTAAGCTACGTTTTTTTATTATTGCTTGACACAAATTTTACGATTTCAATTCAATTCTTGTGATTTCATTCAATATTGACTCATTTGGATAAATATTAGGTACACAAGATTTGTACAATAAAATGTACAAATTTGTACAAAAAAACAATAAAAAATTTAAAATGAAATGCTAGTGTTTTTATTTTTTTTATTTATACTTTTTCTTTCTATCAGCCAATGATAATTCTGAAAGAAAATGTGTCGAGAGCACAGATTAGTGTTCAAGAGTCTACTATTGCTATAGTAATGAACAACTTTCACTCGCATCTGAGTGACAGATAAACTGTTCACTCTAATTTCAGTTTTGTTGTTGTTGTTACTGTTGCTATAGTAATGAACAACTTCCACGCGCATCTGAGTGACAGATAAACTGTTCACTCTAATTTCAGTTTTGTTGTTGTTGTTTATGTTGTGGTTATTTCAGTATAGAGTTTGCTTCCCATATTTTGTGCAAAAGCATACAGTTAAAGTAAACTTTATCATTCAACTGAACTGTGCACATGCATTTTGGACATGACATGTCTTGTTCCATCCATGCAATAATGCACATTGTTGAATGAGTGTTTTTTTTTATTTTAAATAGTGTATTAACTGCTGAGCTATGGGCTATGACCCATTTCAGGGGCAGACAAAATTACAATTTAAAATCTATCAGAGCTATAGAAATGTATCTTCATATTAGAAACAAAGCTTCATATTATGAGAAGGCTACTTTCTGCGCACTATATATTCTGTGGTAACAGCGAGATTCGAGCAGAAGCATAAAGGAGGAGCGACGACGAAGGACGAGAGAGGCCAGGCCTGGATTTTTGTTGTGTTGTTTGTTTTATTATGTTACAGCAGTCATCCGTGAGGGGACATCCATTTCGTTTTGTGTTTTAATTTATTAATAAAGTCTTTAAATGTTCGCCGGTTCCCGCCTCCTTCCTCCCACAACATCTAACCGTGTTACATTCTGTTTCTGGTAGACTGCATAGCATAGCTTCAGACTAGGGATGTGACAGGACAAAACAAAAGAACAAATCTGGATGAGAGGTGAATTAGCAGACAGCATAGCCTGAAGACCCAGCTAAGCAATTTATTAATAATTTATCTTTGTCATAATTTGGCCTTGGCTGCATTATAGTGTTTTCTTATTAGACATGTGATAAACATTAGCCTATTTCACGTCTATGTTTCACATCTCCTTTTCAGCTCCTCCCCAGCTGCAAGCGGCAACTCTCGCCGATCGGTTACATCCAGCCGATGTCGAACACAGCTAATGCCATGAAGTGAAATGACAGAAAAACAAGTAGGGTTTCAATGCAGAGTCAAATGACATCCAGCTCCACTTCGGACTTCTAATTGGGTTGAGTTGGATTGAGTTGGATTAGGGTGTGGTTGGATATTCTAGCTCCACCCATTAGGCCCAAAGTACATTCGCTCCTCCTTGCTGGACGTCTAGCGAGGGGGAGCTAGACGTAAGATTCACCCATTTGCTCAGCTTATTTATTATTTATTTTTGTTTGCAAATACTAATTTTTTTTTGTTTTTTTTTTGTTTTGTTTTTTTGTTGCTCAATACTAACGTGTCGCATAGCACTTAAACCGCTCGCAAAATAAGGCCCGACACCGATTAAACTCATTTTACACTGATATGACTGTTGCCATGGATAATTACTTTGAAATCACGTCACTGGATACACTGTAGCTTAGAAAGAATTGTCAATAACACACATGTTCTAACACTGTATCGACACAACAACGTGACTACATAATCCATGAACATGTGCTGGATATCTCGAAATACGTCTCTATGTACCTCATTAAATGTATGTCTTTTTCTTTTCTTTTCTTTTTTTGTAAATACCGTGTTTATTCAAAGAAGCTTCCCCCACCGATTCAGCGTGTTCGTCTTTCTTCTTCTTCTTCTTCTTCAAGTTCTTCCTCTTCTTCTTTTTCTGCGGCGAATCGCAGACAAGTGCGCATTACCGCCATCTATCACCCAAATGGACCACTGACACTATTGGCATTATGGTGCATTTCCGCCACCTACTATGTTGGAGTGTGGGCCAGAGTTTTCCTTCCCTTGCAGAAACAAAATAAATAAAATAATAATACTAATAATATTTCATGACCCTAAATTCTATTTATCAATCCAGTTTCTCTCAAATAACAGAATAACTTTCCTACTTCAATATCAAAAACATTTTTAGACTTAATTCTTCCTGTTCTAACTTTCTACTTTCCACCCGTAATACTTCCCGTTCTTGAGAGAATTTTTGACAGTGAAGAATTACATGCTCAACTGACTCCTCTATATGACAGTGATCACACACTCCTGAAGGGTGCTTATTTATTAAGTGCAAAGTTTTAATAAGCCTAGTATGTCCTATCCTTAGCCTTGTCAAGATGTTCTCCTCTTTATTGTTTCTTCTGGCTATCCTTCCTGTACCCACAACTTGCTGTAATATATAGAGATGTCGCCCCGTGTTTCCTGTATCCCAACTGTTCTGCCACTCCTTAATGATATTTCGTTTAATTATTCCTTTAGCTTCAGACTTACTGAGTGAGACGCACAAGACCTCCTCCTGCATCAGGGCCTGCTTTGCTAATGTATCCACATCTTCATTTCCCTTAATCCCTCTGTGTGCTGAAATCCACATAAATGTTACCTGCATGTTCATATTTTTAATTCTGTAGAATGATTCATAGATCTCATTTACTATATCTTGCCTGCTGTTAGATGCAAATGACTGCAGTGACATTAATGCCGAGCATGAGTCTGTACATAAAATAACTTTTTAAATTTGTAACTCTTCTACCTTCTGTAATGCTATTACAATAGCCAACATCTCAACTGTATACACTGATAGATGATCTGACGTCCTTCTCTTACCAGAAACATGCAATGTAGGAATACTAAAACCAAAACCTGCTTTCCCTGTATTAGGATCCTTGGATCCATCTGTATATATTTGAACATATGTTTGATATAGTTTTTGAATTCTATCTTCCACCAGTTCTGCAATATTTCCAAATCCTTTTTGACCCTGCATTTTTTCCAGGAAATATAAATCTACTGACACTGGAGGAAACAACCAAGGAGGTGTCACTGATAATGGCACTGTCGGGATATATCCACCTTGATTTAAAGTCATGTCTCCAGCTATTTCCTCACATCTCCATGCAAAGCATCCCCGTTTAGCTCTTTCACTCTCCCAACATGGGAGAAGTATCTTAGTTGTTGGATGTCGATCCCCTGAATGCCCTTGTAAATTTATCCAGTAGTGCATCATTAACTGCTTACGTCTAATGTGCAACGGCATTTCCCCCATCTCAACCTGAAGAGCAGCCACAGGAGTTGTTTTCACAGCCCCACAGCATAGTCTTAGAGCTTGAGCTTGCACCACATCCAACTTCTTTAATGACGTTTTTGCTGCCGATCCATAAGCAATGCACCCGTAATCTAATACTGATCTTATCAATGCTATATACACATTTTTACTAGGAGCCCTACTTGCCCCCCATACTGACCCTGTTAAGCATCTCATCACATTTATTATCTTTTTACACTTGGTATTTATCCTTCTGATATGCTCATTCCAAGTTAACTTATCATCAAACCACATACCCAAAAACCTAAAAACTTTTACTTGTTCTATATCTTGCCCATACATCTTTACCTGGGCCTCAACCCCTCTCTTTCTAGTGAAAAATACTGTCTTGGTTTTCCCAATTGCAAACTTGAATCCCCATGCAATTGACCATCTCTCCACCACATGAATTGCCTCTTGTATTTTACCTTTAATATGATTAATGTTCCTTCCCCTTTTCCATAAGGCTCCATCATCAGCAAACAATGACTGTCCGATATCCCCCTGTACTTGTGAAAAAACATCATTACAACCCCCTGAGGTCTACGGTATCGCCGGCGATACCAGCTCGCTTTTTTTTTTTATTAGTGTAAAAGAAACTCATAAATACTCTGTTGACTTTGATTTTCCATAGGAGTTTCATACATCAGTCGATTCTGTTAAATGTGTATTATTTTTGTGTATACTCACAATAAAAACAAAGTGTTGTGCTTTTTGCCAAATAAAGAAAAATAAACACGAAGCGAGTTCTGCCTTCTCTCTGCCAGTGTAGTCCATTCTGAAACGCGTCCGAAAATTAACAATAACTCAGCGAATACTCAGTCAAACAGACATACAGACACACAGGCATGAAGCTTGAATTCTCTTCTTTTAAATGAAGTAATTTATATAAAAAACAAATATTCTCATCTTGTGAAATCTGTATTAAAAGAGAGCGATTCCAGTCGAGCTCATCTCATCTCATCACGTTATAATCGGCCCCGCCCACGGAGAGCGCGCGCTATTCAAACGCAAATGGCTGAGGCAATCCTACGGAAGCGTATTGCATTCACTTGAGAAAAAAAAATCTACTCTGTTTTTCTGAATTAACGAGTTAATTATCTCAGAATTACTAGATAATTTTTCATAAAAAATTTTTTTTATTCTGTTTTTCTGAATTAACGAGTTAATTATCTCAGAATTACGAGATAATTTTTCATGAATAAAAAGTTTTTGCTCTGTTTTTCGGAATTAATGACTTAATTATCTCAGAATTATGAGATAACTTTTCATAATTTTTTTTATTTTTATTCTGTTTTTCTGAATTAACGAGTTAATTATCTCAGAATTACGAGATAATTTTTCATGAATAAAAGTTTTTGCTCTGTTTTTCTGAATTAATGACTTAATTATCTCAGAATTCTGAGATAATTAAGTCATTAATTCAGAAAAACAGAGCAATTTTTTTTAAATGAAAAATGATCTCATAATTCTGAGATAATTAAGTCATTAATTCAGAAAAACAGCAAATATTTTTATTTAAAGAAAAAATTATCTCATAATTTTGAGATAATTAAGTCATTAATTCAGAAAAACAGAGCAAAAACTTTTTATTCATGAAAAAATATCTCGTAATTCTGAGATAATTAACTCGTTAATTCAGAAAAACAGAGCAAAAACTTTTTATTCATGAAAAATTATCTCGTAATTCTGAGATAATTAACTCGTTCATTCAGAAAAACAGAGCAAAAACTTTTTTTTCATGAAAAATTATCTCGTAATTCTGAGATAATTAACTCGTTAATTCAGAAAAACAGAGCAAAAACTTTTTTTTCATGAAAAATTATCTCGTAATTCTGAGATAATTAACTCATTAATTCAGAAAAACAGAGTAGATTTTTTTTTCTCAAGTGAATGCAGTACGCTTCCGTACAATCCTGTGAACGCCCCCATCAGCTCGAGAAAACACACAAGTTTATTTCGATCATTGTTTACACCGTCTTGCAGCGCTGTGAGGAATAATACTAATGGAAAATGTCCCTCAGAAGTGCGGGTATATCGAGGAGCGAGCTGAGGAATACAAGTAAGTTTTTTCCTTCTCACGTGAATTTCTTCACGTGGGTTTCTGTTTATGAATGAATAAACGGCAGAGATGCGCGCTGTTTACCACAGCTGGCAAAGTTTAAATTTAAATCGCGTGTGTGAATGAATGATGATGTTTTAGCAAACTGCATTGCTATACTGAGATAAGTAAACATCGACTGAATGTTGAAATAAAATGTAGGCTATTTGTATAAGCAACGTATTAAACTGCAAATTAACAATATGTCCTAATATTTCATGAAAACAACGTTACAGTCAGACGAAATATGAAAGACAACATTTTGTTGACTAGATTTGGGTACAGTTTTTACTGTAGAATATACTGCCACATCAAATAAGCTTTTGTTTAGCAATTTCTATATATAAAATACTATTTTTGTCAAAAATAAAGTCATCAACTAAGATGTTAGCTGTTCCAATGTTGGTTATATTCAAACTAATGAATACATAGATAAAATGTAGGCCTATAATCATTTTTTTTACAAAGAAAGAGTACACTTGAAATATTGTTGAAATTTTAATTATTGTTGTAATTGTAACCGTTTTAATAAAATAGCAAAACATATTTACAAGATAGATGTAAGCAAAATCTTAAATGGTCAATATAAGTCTTCTTCTAAATATATCTTTTGTCCTTGCATTGTGGCTCAGTCAGTGTCACACCTGAGTGAATGGCTAATTATGCAGAGTGGGTGTATTCTAAGGTGTAAACCACTCCTCGTTCACGCCCCCTCGCATATTGGCTTTCCAAGCAAAACCTGTTTTACATCAATTTAAATCAATGTATGGTTTTATGTGAACGATAAAGCAAGACTATTTTCACATAATTTTGAAGAAAAAACTATAGGCGACGACATCCATTAGTCAAAAGTCTTATTGCCACATATTTAGTATGTGTTTTGTGGCCTTATTTCAAAAACTTTAATTTTTTGTTTTTTCGATAACCACGCATAAACATTATTCTCTCAAAAATGAAAACATGTACATACATGTGGCTCACATATTATTGTAGTCCTGTTTGTGCTATATAGAGTGAATTTACACCTTTGCCATTAATATGTTTATAAGCAACTGAAAAAAGCACAAATGTCAGAGCATGTCAGAACACCCCCAGGGCCCAAAAAAACGCTTAGACTCCAGAGGGTTAATCATTATGGAAAAGAGTATATAGGGCTAATAACACTGCCCTGAGGAGTACCATTCTCTACCATGTATCTTCTTGAAACCGCTGTCCCAATTCTTACCTGTATACTTCTCTCATCCAAGAATCCCTTAATCCAATTATATGTCCTACCTGCTATTCCTATCATTTTTAATTGTATCATTACTCCCTCCTTCCAAACCATATCATAGGCTTTTTCTACATCAAAGAACACTGCCATTACAGATTCTTTATTAACTTGAGCTTCCACTGACACTCTGCCTACAATCTCCTGATTTACCTTATTCCAGGGGCGTAGAATTTAGTAGGGACGCTATGGACGTGTCCCTACAATATCCAGTGACATTGATATGTCCCCCCTAGTCGCAATAATTTCGATCAAAACTTAAAATATATTTATAACCACTGTTGTCCGGTTGTATCTTGTGTTTTTTTTTTTATGTATTAGGCTTATTTTATCTAATCAGGAAACATCTTATTTAGATTAAAATGTCTTTCTGATCGTTCTGAGAAAAATGTGCAATTCATGGTAGCCTACACAAACGGTTAATATATCAGAGTCCGCCTGCTTAACCTAGCGCTAAACTGATTGGCTTTGTTTTTTCTTTTTAACTTGTGAGAGGCTCTTGTGTGAAGCGGCAATGCTCCTCCGAAGGAAAACTAGATGCGGTAAGCCAGTGGTTCCCAAACTTTTAACAGGCATGTACCCCCTGAGACATTATAGATCTTCCGGAGTACCCCCAACACCACCAATTGTTAACAACAAGTTTTAAAAAAAAATTTATATATATTTATTTTGATCAATTTTGTCGAGAATAGTGAATAGAATCATAAACATATGATACAAATCTAATCAAAAGTCAACATATGATACAAATAGGGCTGTGACGTGGCAGTTTTTTACCACCGCGGTAGTAATGGACCCAAATACCGGCGGTGTTGCGGTGGTCGGGGGGTTGTTTTGAAATAAATAAAAAAACAAAACAAAGAACCAACACACTAAAGCCTGTAAAGCATTGAAATAAATATCAGTAAATACTGGTAACTTACATAATATAATAAAGTTGAATCTATTTAAAAATAAATAAATAAATAAATAAAAACTTTCGTTACATTTTCCACACAAAGACGCGTGATACAGCCTACCGCTCTGCTCTTTGAGAGGGATGTGGGACACGAGCAGGCAAGAGACCATCGATCTATTTTCTGATATCTTCATGTTTTCTACTTGTAAAAGGTATGAAGAGCGAATTCTATCTTCCACAAGAGCATTTAGCCACTGATATGGCATTTAGGCTATGTTTGCGCGCTGCCAGAGAAAGCCAAACTAAAATCACCCGCGCGTGTGAAACGCGCTTTACAAATGAACTTGACGGGCCTTACCAATTATCATATGTCTAATAACAAGCACAAACTGTGTTAAAAAGAATTTGACGTAGGCTACTAGTAAAAATGTAGGCTATCTGTCCTGACACAGCTAAAGAATACGAAAATAATCGACCTAAAAGTGAACAAAGGAAGAAACGTTTATAATCCCCTTTGGAAATGGGTGAGACGCGAGTGAAGATATGGGAAAAGAAACAAGAGATTCCATGCAGGGATGAGTCACGATTTTTGAATATTCGATTAGTTGATTTAATTATAGAATATCTAATGTTCTAATGTCTGTTGTGCAATCATTCTCTAAAATAAAATCTCCATGTTCTGGTGCTGATGCGGTGGTGACGAGTTCATGTAACCAGAGGGTGACGCTGCCAATAACGCACATAACAGAGCCGGCAAAAGTAATGAATGTGTCAAATATAGCAATGAGACATTTGAATAGTTTATTAATAAAGTGTTTGTTTTTTTGTGTCAGTGTTAGTTAGTTGTTGACGATGCTGACTCGTCAGTGAACGCGCCTATAGAGAGAAATGCACACTTCATACGGATTGCATGCATAGGCTATGCTAGTCGGTTTATTTTCGTTTTGAATTGTTTTGTTTAAAAGTAGACGGTTCAAGCTCTCTATAAGGAATAACTAATGGAATATTTTTAAATTCGCTAATAATCGGATGACCAGATTGCAAACCAGAATTCAAAGCCGAAAAAGCTTAAGTTTATGGGCTCACGCACAACTCTCTCATTCGTCATGAATTCAAACTTTTCCATGGCTGCGATATAACATTTAATTGCTAACCTATTATTTATTTTGTAAACAAAGCTTTGTGTGTCATAATATTAATGTAAAACAGCATTCATTTTTTTGGGCAAACTACCGCCGGTACTACTCAGCCACCGCGGTGGTGCGGTTGTCAAGATTACCGGCAATTCGCGTACCCCCTGAAATCAGTCCACGTACCCCTGGGGGTACGCGTACCCCAGTTTGACAACCGTGGCGGTAAGCTATGGAGAAATCAACAGTTTTTACTACTGTATTACAATCGCGGGATAAGTGGCAAACAATCGTTAGTTTTGTGTGTGTGCGCGCGCGTGTGTGTGTGTGTGTGTGTGTGTGTGAGAGAGAGAGAGAGAGAGAGAGAGAGAGAGAGAGAGAGAGAGAGAGAGAGAGAGAGAGAGAGAGAGAGAGAGAGATTGTGTAGGGGAGCGCGGGGCACAACCTAACGCGGGGCTAGTTGTAACCAGGTTGTAACACGCTTGTTTTAAATACTTCCGCACATGCTTGGATGACGAAACTTTGTGTATTTACTAGTTGCCATATCAACACTATAGAAAAAAAAATTCCGCCTAATTTTTTTTTTTTTTTGAAGATATCCATAGACATTTATTAAACCATAGCAAAAGTAAATTTCTTACTTAAGTTAATTTTTCATCTCTACTTTTTGTGTTTACTTAAAATAAGACAAATCTGATATTATTTTAATCTCCAAGATGTTATTTAACAGTTGAGATAGTTATTTAATGCTTTGCTAACTAGCAGAAGACACTAGCCGGGTTTAAATCCCAGTTGTGCAGGCGGTGGCATGTTGTAACACAATACGTTACAATGTGCCCCTATTAGAAATATGCTATTATATTCTATACTTTTATTAATTTTATTGAGAAAACATGAGAAAAAGGTGAATAAAGACTGAGAGTCAATGTTCAGAAATTACTAATTATTTATTAAGTTGGCTGAGAAAGCCAACTTACTGATATTGTACTTAAACGTATTATTATTATTCTTCTGAGACTAAAAATATAAATTGAATACAGCCTAGAGCTTTAACTCTACATACTCCAAACTCGGCTCAGACCTTCAGACTATTCTGACTCGGTATGCTATATCTTTTCTAACTGATCGGACTTACGGTTTTCCTAAAAATGACGATCAAAACTCGGAAAAACTCCCATTGACTTAACATTGGGCATTCTAAAAAAATTCAAACTCACCAACCGACAAAAATTTAAATCTAAATCCCTTGAAGACTAATTCAAACTGCCATTCTATATATATTAGCCAATGAAACTCATTTAAACTAATAAACTCTAATCTCATACACTTATAAACTAATTAACTTAAATTTAATAACTAATTAACTAATAAACTCATGAATTCATAGACTTATGAACTCTTAAACTCATAAATGAATAAACTCTGAACTCTAAACTCATTTAAACTTATAAACTCTAAACTCAAAAACTTGTACACTTATAAACTCATCAATTTATACACTTATAAACTCTAAACTCATAAACTCTGAGTGTGTGTGTGTGTGTGTGTGTGTGTGTGCGTGTGTGTGTGTGTGTGTGTGTGTGTATGTCTGAGTGTCTGAGTGAGTGTGTGAGCGAGGTAGTCTGTTTGAGTGTGTGTGTGTGTGTGTGTGTGTGTGTGTGTGTATCTATCTATCTAACTTATTTATCTATCTATCTCTCTGTCATAAACTTCAAACTACTTTAAACTTTAAACCAATTTAAACTTCTTAAGTTTAAAGCTCCCAGCTCCCAAGCAACTCCATAGCAACCAAACTTGAGTATCCTAGCAACCGTTTTGCAAGACCTATATCTCTGTATCAGAACATCTTATAGAGATGAGGTTTGGCTCTTTTGACTCATGCTAGCAAACAGCACTTTCAACATGCTACACATGCTAGCAGTGAATAGCTACATGCTAATAGCGATTAGTTAAGTAAGAACTCTATAAAAACTCCATAGTAACCATCTGTGACAACTACCAACCACCTAGTAACACCATATCAACCGCTCTGAATACCATAGCAACCACCCAGAACACCCTAGCAACCACCCAAAATACCCTAGCAACCGCCTAAAAGATCCTAGCAACAACCCAAAATATCCTAGCAACCACCCTAAACACCCTAGCAACCACCTAGCAACCACCCAAAAGACCCTAGCAAACCACCCAAAACACCCTAGCAACCACCCAAAAGACCCTAGCAACACCATAGCAACCACACAAAACATCCTAGTAACCACCCATAACACCCTAGCAACCGCCTAGCAACCACCCAGAACACCCTAGCAACCACCCAAAACACCCTAGCAACCGCCTAGCAACCACCCAAAATATCCTAGCAACCACCCAAAACACCCTAGCAACCACCTAGCAACCACCCAAAAGACCCTAGCAACCACCCAAAATACCCTAGCAACCACCCAGAACACCCTAGCAACCACCAAAATACCCTAGCAACCGCCTAGCAACCACCCAAAATACCCTAGCAACCACCTAGCAACCACCCAGAACCCCCTAGCAACCACCCAAAAGTGGTTATATATAAATATATATATAACCACTAAAATAACCACTAAAAAACCACAATAAATATAAATGCAAAAATAAATATATAAATAAACTGTCATAAATTCTAAACAAAAACATTACTGCATTACATTTAATAAATTTATACATGACTATATTAATATAACAGCATTGTTAATATGAATATATACAGGCACATTTCTGCCAAAAAAGTTGGTTTTACCAACTGGTTAATTCATAAGTTGTGGAGTGAAATGTCTTCTAACTGGTTTGTTCTTGGAACAATGTTTCTTCTGGTTTTTTGTGTCAATATGTTGCGCTGTTTCATCTTTTAACAAGCTTAAATCACATAGTCATCTGTGGGTTTATAATAGAGATAGATAATTCTGCGCTGAATTGAACTGCTTCTCAGTGGATCGTGCAGCTCTGTGTAGGCTAAAGTTCGCGTGATCGAGATCAGCCCGCACAGCTGCTTTGGCCGCGATCGCTGTTTTTTGGGCCGAGCTGATAATGCTCTGCGCTGCTCAGTCAACAAGCCGGTTCCACTGCCCGCTTGCCTGCACACAAATGCCGTTTTTACGGCTACCCAGATAAATCCCATAAAGAGTGTATTTTCTGGTGTCCCGGCCACGGCCGATGGTGTTATGAGTGTAGACAAAATGCCCACTGCCCAGTGCCCATTCCTACACACAAGCACAGCCCGTCACACAGGGCTCGCGCCAATGGCGAAGGCAGAAATTGTATTTTGGGTGGGCCAGTGAAAAAGTGAGTGGGCCTATAGTTTTTGCTAGAAAAAAAAATGACTTAAATAGTAGAAAAAAGAATAGACAAACTGCAAAAACAGTTACACCTTTATTTTGCAATATTGGGCAAAGGCAATAACAAAACACTGTCTAATCATCATGTTCAACCATCAGAGCTCAATAAAGGCTGGACAAACCACCAGCATAGACAATAACCTGTCTATTTTATTCAGGCTAGTCAGCAGTGCAAAGACACTTCACCCGAAAATAAAGTAGGCTAAAAGTAAAAGAAATTCAAATAATGAAAACTATCAGCAGAGCACGGTTTGAAATAAATAACAACACACTCCCTAATTTCTGTTAAATCAACCATATATCAGCCTGGTGGAAATTAAGCTTTTGTGCCAAAAAAATAGCAACTCATTTAAACTAAACAATGTAGACTAGCCTAAGGCATACAGCTATACACAACACACCACTAACTTAAGGCGAGACACTACAAGTGAATAGGGTAACATTTTAAAATAATAGATAATTAAACTTTATAAAACTTCCTCAGTTGATCCGGAGAATAACAAACCACTCATTTTGAGAAAACGTACTCGGTTACTAACGTAACCTCGGTTCTCTCTAGAGAGGAAACGAGTACTGCGTAAATCTTACGCTAGGGGAAAATCTCTTTTCCGCGAGATACTGAAGCCAAAAAATTATCCTTAATTTTGAAATAATGTAAAACGCGTTGCGGCAGCATGCAGACATAGGCGAGACAGCTCGCGCGCCTATTGGCTGCCCTGCGGCAACTGCAGCAGCCTATCGATAAGGCCCTATCGTGACGTCATCACCAATGGGGGCGCTTCGCGCCCAATACGTCACGTCCCGCCGAAACGGGCGTGGCCTGGGGCTATAAATATAGCATCGAAAGGCTAGCTTACCGGTTTTTCATCGCCGGAGCGAACCGGAGCGTGCGCAGGCACGGCAAGATACGCAGTACTCGTTTCCTCTCTAGAGAGAACCGAGGTTACGTTAGTAACCGAGTACGTTCTCTTACGAGAGGTACTCTCGTACTGCGTAAATCTTACGCTAGGGGAAACAGTGTAAAACGCCGTGCATGCTATGATCCAGCACCAAAGTCCCAAGGGCAAGTGCCCGGGCTCATGTACTACATGATCATAAGTGACTCACAGAGAGCCCAGGAAGAGTGGCTAGAATAGCATCATTCCTATAATGCAGCATCCTATAAGAAACAGTTATAGTGATGGTATTTTATTCAGTCAGGGCGACCCCGGCCTGGACTGATGAATATAGTGGGTCTTACACACTGCCCATAGAGCTGCGCGATCTAAACGAGCGTTGCTCGAGCCATTTCGGTATTCTGGGCCAGACGCACTCGGGGCAGAGAGTACCGATTTTTAGACTGAAAGCAGCTTAGCTTGCAGAGCGGGAACCTCTAGGTTATAAAACCTTATAAATGTAGACGGGGAGGCCCAGCCTGCCGCCATACAGATATCTTGCAAGGCAATCCCACTAGACCAAGCCCACGACGAGGCCACGCCTCTCGTGGAGTGCGCTCTGACACCTAATGGGCACTGCAAGCCCTTAGAGGTGTAAGCCAGCGCTATAGCATCGACTATCCATCTAGATAGACTCTGTTTCGACACGGCGAGTCCCTTAGAACGTCCATAGAGTGAAACAAAGAGCTGCTCCGTCTGTCTGAAAACAGACGTGCGGGACACATAAGCCCTTAACGCCCTGACTGGGCAAAGGAAGCTGGCGTCCTTCTCCTCGTTAGAGACCGGCAGGGCAGACAGGGAAATTACCTGGGCCCTGAACGGTGTGTTGAGGGATTTAGGGACGTACCCGTGCCTTGGTTTGAGTATGACTTTCGAGTCATTTGGCCCAAACTCCATACACGTCGCGCTCACTGAGAGCGCTTGTAAGTCCCCTATGCGCTTCACTGAAGCGAGAGCCAGAAGAAACACCGTTTTGAAAGACAAGTGTTTGATATCTATTGACTGGATTGGCTCAAATGGGGCACCCTTCATGGCCTCCAAGACCGTAGAAAGGTCCCATATGGGGACTGAGGGAGGTCTGGGAGGATTTAACCTCTTAGCTCCTCTAAGGAACCGAATGACCAGATCGTTCCTTCCCAGTGACTGACCAAGCGTTGGTTTGGAAAACGCTGCTATAGCCGCCACATAGACTTTGAGCGTGGATGGGGCTCTGCCTTCATCCAGTAGCTCTTGTAGGAAGGAGAGAACCTCCGTCACTCCACAGTCCAGGGGTGAAAAGCCGCGTGCTGTGCACCAGCTGGAGAACACTGACCATTTTGAGGAATGGAGCCGTCTCGTAGAGGGAGCTCTAGCCTGCATGATCGTGTTTAACACTCCCTCTGGGATATCAGAGGGTACCCGTTGATGGCCCACGCATGTAGGGACCAAAGCTCCGGGCGAGGATGCCAGATCGAGCCCCTGGCTTGAGAGAGGAGGTCCCTCCTCACTGGTATTGGCCATGGGGCAGTGCTCGTCAGCTGCATAAGAACTGGGAACCAAGCCTGGTTCTTCCAGAACGGAGCAACCAGTAACACTGAGCATCTGCTTTCCCTGATCCGCTCTAATACCTGAGGTAGGAGCGTGATGGGGGGAAAAGCATAGAGCGGGCAGCGGGGCCAGACGTGGGCCAGCGCATCCCTGCTCTTGGAGAAAAATTCCGGGCAGTGAGCGTTTTCTTGAGACGCAAACAGGTCTATCTTTGCTCTGCCGAATGTCTGCCACAGCAGTTGGACTGTCTGCGGATGCAGTGACCATTCTCCTGCTGGAACATTGTTCCTGGACAGTCTGTCTGGTCCCACATTCAGGTGGCCAGGCACATGCGCTGCCCTGAGCGAGGGCAAATTGTGCTGAGCCCATACCAGGAGGCGTTTCGCTAACCTGTACAGGTTTCGGGATGTGTCGCCTGTGACGTGACGCTATTTGTATTTGGAAATACGCGTCTTTCAGATCTATTGACACAAACCAGTCCCCGTGGCGAATTTGCGCGAGGATTTTCTTGGTTGTGAGCATTCTGAACCGGCGTTTTGAAAGCGCTTCGTTCAGTTGTCTTAGATCTAGAATGGGTCTGAGACCCCCGTCTTTTTTCGGAACCAGAAAATATCTGCTGTATAGCCCCCCTTCGCTCTGAGCTTGAGATAAAGGCTCTATTGCCCCTTTGCTCAACAGTTTCGCAATTTCGGTACGAAGTACACTTGCTACTTCCTTTTCTACCGTGGTTTCGACTCGCACCGCACAACGGCGGGGACGTCGAGCGAACTGTAGCGAATAGCCTCTTTCTATAATGTTCAGCACCCATTCTGATACACCGGGAAGCTTTGCCCACGCATGTGCATGCATAGCTAAGGGTTGAATGAGATCGGAGCTCTGGTCGTGGCATAGTGGCGACCGGGGAGCTTCGGTATGCTGTATTATAGACACCGCATTTGCAGCGCTCGAGGCGGGGAGTGTTTTGATCACAGCGGGCGGTTCGCCCGCGCTCGGCTCTCTCACGGCAGGTAGCTGAGAGACGGCGAGCGTGGGGGAAACCGAGGGATTCGTCATGTCTGTGAGTGAATGTGGGCGCAGGACAGCGGGCACATTTGCACTGAAAACACCATCGACCTGAGTCGGCTGTATGTGTGTTGGTTTCGTTTTTACAGAAACCGAGAGACATGCAGCGTGTAGTGTTTGTGGGCACTGGGACGTGGGCACGCTCACTACATTCTGTGCGCAATCGACATGAGTCGATTTTATGTGCGCGAGCCCTGTGGGGCGGGCTGTGTCTGTGTGTAGGAATGGGCACTGGGCAGTGGGCATTTTTACTACACTCATAACACCGTCGGCAGTGGCCGGAATACCAGAAAATACGCTCTTTACAGGATTTATCTGGGTCGCCGTGAAAACGGCGTTTGTGTACAGGCAAGCGGGTAATGTAACCGACTTGTTTACTGTAGAGTACACTGGAACAGTCGCATGTAATGGAACTGGACGAGCGAGAAGTTTTGGTGGAAACCCGGCCGCAGCGGGGCTTGAACACCGTCGTTTTCCTAAGCTGGCTAGGAAGACTTTGAGGCCTCGGGCTTCATCTCAATCTTCGGCCGAGTCCCACGCTGTGGGGGGCGGCGGCCGGCAGAGCGAGAGCGTGGTCTCTGGTCCCGGGCCTGTCGACGCTGTGAAGCGGCGGCGGGGGGCGGCGGTTGCGAGCTGCGAGCAGACGGCTGTTTAGAGCGGCCTGATGCGGAGCTAGAGCGCTTTGGCAAGAAGTGCTTCATGGCCTGCGACGTCTTTTGTACCTCAGCGAATCTGTCCGCGAAATCTTTGACGGACGATCCAAAGAGGCCAGTAGCAGAAACGGGGGCGTCGAGGAACACAGAGCGCTCCGAGTCCGGCATCTCTGAAAGCGTCAGCCAGAGGTGTCTCTCAGCAACGGTGAGAGAGGCCATGTTCCGCCCTATGGCCTGTGCAGCGGATTTTGTAGCGCGGAGAGCGAGGTCCGTAGCGCTCCTTAAATCCGCCACGTTGACTGCTTCCGTGCCTTCCTCGTCCAGCTTTCGGAGAAGGTTAGCTTGGAAGATCTGGAGAGTGGCCATAGTGTGTAGCGCTGATGCAGCCTGCCCAGCGGCGGTGTAAGCGCGACTGTGCAGGGTAGAAGTAGCGCGGCAGGCTTTTGAAGGTAGCGCCGTCTTAGTCCGCCGTTCAGCAGAGGGCGGGCAAAGATGGGCTGCTACTGCCTCCTCCACCAGAGGGAGAGCGAGGTATCCTCTGTCTTTGGCACCGTCCACCACGGAGAATGCCGCTGAAGCAGAGGAGCGCAGCCTGGCTGAGAAAGGGGCGCTCCAAGACTTTGCCAGTTCTTCATGAAGCTCAGGAAGAAACGGGGCGGGTCTTGAGGGCGTGGAAACGCGGTCCCCTTGTAAGAAACAACCGTCCAGACGGTTGCGTGTAGGCTCGGCGGGCGCGGACCACTCGAGGCCGAGGCTCTCTGTGGCCTGTGTGAGCAGACGCATCAGCTCAGCTTCAATACTGGCCCGTTTTCCTGACGACTCGCGGGCAGAAGAAGGGGCGAGGTCCACAGAGCTCGCCCAATCCTCGCTGTCCGAAGCCAGGATAGAGCAGTTGTCCTCCTCGAAAACTGCCGCTTCTTCCTTGTCATCTCCGGCGGAAGCGGCGGCCAGCGGCGGCCACTGTCCGGGAGTGAGAGACTCGAGAGAAGCAGACGGCGAAGCTGGCAGGCGCACCGGCGAGCTTTTCTCGGTGGGAAGCTCAGGGATCCGCTGAGCACGGCGCTTTTTACGGCGCGGCGTCGCAGCGGGAAGTGCAGGCTCGTGGAAAGTTGCCATGCGAGTCCTCAGAGTCGCCATAGGCATAAGCTCGCAGTGAGGGCATCCGCCGTCGGCGAGCGCTAGAGCTGCATGTCCTTCACCCAGGCAGGAAACGCAGATGACATGGCGGTCCCCGTCGCTGAGTGGGGCTCGGCACGAGCCACAGGATGGACGAGACATCTTGAAAAAGACGCTCTGCTCTTTTAGAGAAGGAGTGTGAGTCGCGGCGGCGAACACACACTATGTAATGAAAGGATATGACGCCGGATAGCGTAGCAGGAACGGCGGTTGAAGGCGGCGCGGCCAGCGACTCCAGGTACCGAACTCGTCCCGCTGAAATGCTTTTTCCACGGCGCGGCTTCTTCTCTCTGGATCCAGCGATGCGTGAGCTCCGCTGAAGAGATGAAAAATCGGTAAGCTAGCCTTTCGATGCTATATTTATAGCCCCAGGCCACGCCCGTTTCGGCAGGACGTGACGTATTGGGCGCGAAGCGCCCCCATTGGTGATGACGTCACGATAGGGCCTCGCCTAGCTGTCTCGCCTATGTCTGCATGCTGCCGCAACGCGTTTTACATTATTTCAAAATTAAGGATAATTTTTTGGCTTCAGTATCTCGCGGAAAAGAGATTTTCCCCTAGCGTAAGATTTACGCAGTACGAGAGTACCTCTCGTAAGAGAACAGCATTTAAAGATTTGTAATGTAAAAAATCATACTTTTTAAGTAGAAACAACTATTTACAGACACAATATCTTATCAAATCATCAGCAACAACAATACAAACCACCTAAAACACATCAAAACTTATAACACAGCAATTATGGCCTTCAACTGAACAGAACCCCAGTCAAAAACACACATCAAAATGTCAGAGCACGTCACATGATGCATCTGAACGAATCACGTTGTCAGAAATTGACATCAGCCAATGAGATTTCGCATTTAGAGTTAAATGCCGCATTGTACTTTCACGATTGGTTGCTGATTAAAGGAAATGACCATATTTGGATCCGACAACATTGTACAGGAGAGAGAGAGAGAGAGAGAAGGCTTGTTCGACTTCATGCAGCTCTGCGCAGACCGATCGGCGGCTGACTTGAAGCAGTGCATGCCGGTTAGAAATTTTGTCCAACTTGATACAGCGCCGACGCCACGTGACTGTGACATATGCCATCAAAGTACCGCGAGAGCATTTCGAGAGTAGCCGGAGAACTCAGCCAGCGCAGCTTCTCAAGAGCGGCTTTTTATTTTTATTTTTTTTTTTTTATTAATGCTGAGAACGGAAACATACAAAAGAGAAAATATACATCACAAAACAATTATAAAACAATAATAAAGTAGACAACAGCAAATAGAAAAAAAAAAAAAAAAGAAAAAAAAAAGAGGTAGGGCCAGATTACGTCACATAGAGATGTTCACACGAAGAGATCAAAGGCAGTGCAAATTCTAACAGTCCTTATAGCTTTCTTATTAGTAGATACTGAAATCATATTTAGATCATTTTCTACTTCTTTTAAAAAGACAGAGAAGACAGGTTTACAGTTTGAAAATTTGCATTTGTGAATGTAGAATTTGCTAAGGAAAATAATTAAATTAATAACAAAACAGATATTTTCATTTGTGGGGTCTGAGTCAAAATACCCAAATATAATGTTTCTCATATGTATTGAGAAGCCTGGCCAAATCTTACACTTGACAAATACATCAATATCATTCCAAAGCTTCTGAGTGTAGTGACACGACCAAAATAAATGAAATACGGTTTCATCAGAATTCAAACAAAAAGAGCATGTTAGATCAATGTCAGACTTAAATCTTTGTATAAATTTCTTAACAGGATAGAACCTGTGTATAAGCTTAAATGAGATTTCTTTCACTTTATTTGTGAGAAAGAATTTCTGCTGTAAAGACCAGATTCTTTTCCAATTAAGGTTAACAAACAGATTATTCCAAAAGGAAATAACAGGTGGAACAGAAATCAAATTCTTAAGAAATAAAGATCTTATTTTATAGTTTTTAGCTTTCGACTGAGAAAAACAAATTTGACCAACAGGAGTATCACAAGGTTTAGGAAAGGATGCAGTAGATACTGGGGTGGAGTAATTACAGTTTTTAAAAAGCATACATAAGCCAGAGGGAATAGCACCCATTACTGTGGCAAATTCTTTTGGGGTTATTGGTATTTGGTGTTCGGAAAGAAATTCTGAATATCTGAACAAAAGACCTTGCTTATTAAATAACTGCTCCACCAAAAATAAACCATTACTGAACCAATTATTATAAAATAGAGACTTATTCTTGAATAAAATGTTCTTATTGTTCCAAATAAAACATCTCTGTGGTGAAAAGTTATGTTTATAAATTAGTGCCCATGCTAAGAGAACCTGACGATGAAAGTTGGAGAGTTTGATAGGGAGTTTGGATATATCATAATTACACATTAAGAGAAAATGAATGCCACCAAGTTGTGAAAAAACAAGTTGAGGAAAAACATTCCAGATAGAAGATGGTTTGGCTAGGTACTGATTCAGCCAATTAATTTTAAATGTATTGTTGAGGGAATCAAAATCAATAAAATTCAAACCACCACTATTATAAGAGTTTAATATGACTGATTTTCTCATATAATGAGACTTATTTTTCCATAAGAATTTTATTAAAACCTCATTAATTAATTTGGAAGTGGTCTTGTCCACAAAAAGAGACTGAGCTGCATAGGCCAGCCGAGACAGACCCTCTGCCTTAGTGAGCAGTGTTCTACCTTTTAAGGAGAGATCCCTTTGTAACCAGCAATTGCATCTTTTTTGAGTTTTGGTAATAATGGGTTTGAAGTTTGCTGAACACCTACAATCATCTTTAGTAATTTGTATACCTAAATATGTTACCCTATTTTTAACAGTAATACCCTCAATTGAGGTAAGAGAGCAATTTTTAATAGGTAGCAATTCACATTTATTAAAATTTAGATTTAATCCAGAGGCTTTAGAAAAGGACTGAAGAATACCCAAAGCCACTGGAATTTGTGAAGAATCATTCAAGAATAAAGCTGTATCGTCCGCTAATTGACTCATTTTTATTTTAGTGTTGCCAATTGTGATACCCTTTAAAGAACTGTCATTAATATGTACGCTAAGGAATTGTGTTGCAATTAGGAATAGGTAAGGGGAAACTGGACATCCTTGTCTAACTCCTCGTTTTAAAAAGAATCTAGGTGAAGTACCATTACTTAGCTTAATTGAGCTGTTTCCGTTTATGTATAGCATTTGTACCATTCTGCAAAAAAAGTCACCAAAGCCGATTTTTCGAAGAGCCTGAAATAAAAATTTGTGTTCCAATGTGTCGAAGGCTTTGTAATAATCTAAAAAGAAAATGAAGCCATCATTGTCAATTAATTCTGAATAGTCTAACATATATAACACTAGCCGTATATTATTAGAAATGTGTCTTTTCTGCATAAATCCTGACTGTGTTTCGTCAATTATAGAGTTCAAAACATATTTTAATCTTTTTGCTAGGACTGCAGCTATTATTTTATAATCATTATTTAATAGTGTAATTGGACGCCAATTGTCAATTAAGAGGGGATCTTTATTTAATTTTGGTATAAGAGTTATTAATCCTTGACTTAATGTGGCTGGAAGTAATACTTTTTCTATACTTTCCTCATATACCTTTAACAAGAATGGTGCTATACTGTGATTAAATAGCTTGTAAAACTCTGAGCTGAGTCCGTCTGTTCCGGGAGATTTGTTGGTTTTTAAACAGTTAATAGCTTCCTCTATCTCCTTCAGTGTAATAGAGGCGTCACAAAAGTGTTTATCTAAATCACTCAACTGGTTTATATTAGGTAAAGAATTAAAGAAATCATTCATATGTTGTTGGGAAAATTTAGAAGTATACAAATCACTATAAAATTCGGCACAGAACTTTGCTAAACGGTCCGTGTACTTTTTGGTCATTTCATTTCCTGTTTGGAATGGAATAACGAGAAATGAAAACCAGCTCGTTTATTCGTTTTTTAGTTAAGTTTAAAAAACGAAAAATTAGATTTTGGCTCGATTTTTCATTTTTCGTTTGTAGTTTAAAAATCGGATTATGGGTTCGATATTTCATTTGCACAAGTGGGCGGCGCTGAAACGCCCCTTTCATCTGATTGGCCAAAACGCCCCGCCTTCAGTAAGCTATGAGCTTTTCTTTCTGTCAGGCAGAGAGTCAGTACGAGTGCGGCACTGACAAATGCACTTTAATAAAATAATGTCTGAAATCACCACTCACTGTTAACTACGCACAATATTTGAAGCAGAAATATGTTGCTGGTTCACGTTCGTGCTGCTGCGACTTGCAAGCGACCCCAATAATGTGAGCCAAAGTAGGCTATATGACAGATTATTTTAGCATCATGTATTTCCCATTGATAAATACAGTGCAAATAGTTCCGTCTCTTTGAATAAAAGGGAAGTGGAAATAAAAATCAATAATAGGGTGAACGGTACAATGATAATATGTCTGTAACATTTAGGCTAGCACTCTTGTCTTTTATTTACTATGAGGAGTGGATAGTGCCACGGATAACTTACCGAAGTCGACAGTCGTGTACTTTTACGTGACAGAAGGGGTACGCCGCACCACAGACGCGTGTCACCAACGCGTGACTCCAACGTCGCACCACAGCACGCCGCACCACAAACGCGTGACACCAACGTGTGACTCCAACGTCGCATCACAATAAAATAATATCTATTTTTCCCCCTAGCTTTTCTTATCTTTCCTTTGTTATCTTTCTAATCAATCATTCTTTTCTTGTATTCTGATGACATTGAAAATATCACTGATACAAATTTTGTATTGTATACAAAGTTGTGTATGTCATTAATGTCATCTCTGAATGGTTTACAAACATAGTATTTTAAAAAAAAAATAATTCACTCACTTTCTACTGGATATGAGGACTATGCAAATTATACACCATCAAAGTCACAACTTTTTGCACAATTATTAACAACAACTTTAAAGTTGAACAGATAAATTCATTAATTGTAATCTATAAACATAATATTCTGGAATGTGTCATTCTGAGTTTTTACTTTTGAAGGTGGTAATAATTTTAATTTACACAGTTGACCATAATGGGCGAATACACAATATGAAACTATTCACGATATTGTTTACAGGAGAAGGTGACAAGAAAGTATTTTAATAGCCTATTATTTTCAAGAAATCAACAATGAAAAAATATAAGACAGGGAAATAGTCTTTTAGTCACAAAATGCAAAACAATGTAGGTTCATGTTCAAATGTTCAAAACTAGGGCTGTCAGTGTCGACTATTTTATTTATATATTTTTTGGTCATAAAGATAGATCTGAAGTGAACAATAGCCTTTATGACTTAAATACATATTACAAATGAGGCAATATAATTGGTTCAAATAAAGTAGGGTATTAAAAGTAATTAATTATTTTATTTTATTTAACAACACTATTAAAATACATGAAGAAATATATAAACAATGAACATATGTATATTATGTACAAATGCCAACAGAGGGCGCAAGAGGGCTGACGATAATTGTTACACTTTACATCAAGAGCAGTACTACGGTGACGCATAGCTGCTGCCACATACATATTATTTTTTCCCCTCAATTATGTTGTAATAACGAGATCTTGTGTCGTTTTAACGTCATCTTTTGTCGTAATAACGTGATCTTATGTCATTAAAACGACATATTTTTCTCGTAATAACGAGATGTCGTTAAAAACGACATCTTTTTTTTGCCTTTATAAGGACATGTGTAGTCATGTACAAAATATGCCTTTATCCACATAAAATTGACAGCCTATCGCGCCTTTATCACACTTCTACGTTCAAAAAGCTTAAGCAAATAGTAACAGCCCCCAATCAGGCAAAATTAATCAATGAGGCCCTTTTTTAAAATATATTTTATATAGGCCTATAAGTTTTTTTTAATATTATATATTATATATAGCCTAAGATTTATTTTTGTTAATAGGCTATATCTTCATTACCTAGAGATATAATTAAACAAAAAGTAGTCAAAACACATCTAACAGAACGTAGCCTAAGTTGTTTATTTTTTACAACATTGTGTTCTTATTTTGTTTAATTAACGAAATGTCAATCTTCATCTTTATAACAGAAGATACAATACAAAAATCTTCAAGATACAGCCATATAGGCTACAATCTTCACATGTATAACGGATTATCGTCTTATAAACAGTCCTTTGTGTGGTGGAATAATCAATGCTATATAGAAATATATGGTTACCGGTAGTATAATTTAAACTTTATTTTATTATTTTATTTGTTCATTAACTAATTATGCTAACTCAACTAATTTAATGTAAAGAGCTGGATACTAATTACTAATTAAATAATGTCAAATATTAAATGTAGGCTATTGATTAGAGTTGCCATAGACTGAAGGATTTTTCTAAACTAGTAGTAATTTATTTAAGCAATTAGGACTAATCTCACGTTTAAATTCAATCCTGGGTGTGTATGGCTATTCCGCGCTCAAGCGCATAAAACTTGCCGCAAAGCACCGGCAAAAGTAGGCTAATGATATAATAAATGTGTCTGAAAAAAATAATGAAGCATTTTAATTGTTTATTAATGAACTAGTCTTTTCTAAATCAGTGTAGGCTGCCTGCAAACATATCTACATCTCCGCTGTAATTTAGCCTCTAGAGATGCGCCTTTCATACGGACAGGATCACATAATCAGATGGTATACCGTAGGCTATTTGCTTTCGATTGGATTTTTTTTCGTTGGTGGATAACATTTTTTTTTTTTTTATAAACTTTATATAGATAGTTATATTTCTCATGTCTGTGAGGCTTGTCTATACACTGTTTTTCGGTTCATTTTTGAGACGCGCTCGAAGAGATCATGAAAGCGCGCCCTGTTCGTTTTATTTTATTTTACAAAAGCACAACGTTTTCTTGTTGTAGAGAGTTTACACAAATAAAAGTAGTTGCGACTGATGTATTATTCTTTTCTGTAGGACCAGAAATGATGGAGTATTTAAGTTGTTTCCACTGTTGATAGGAAAATGCGAGTGATGGCACCGGCGCGTCCATGTCATGCAGTGCGCGCTCCACACTCCGCGCAAACACGATATGCGCTTAATAATAGCGAACATTTATCTAGGTTAACGTTAGAGCGAGCGGCCATGCCAGACTGATAAGTCTTCTTCATGTTTAACAAATCAAATTCTGTTTTATTTTATTGCGCCAGTTTGAAAAGGATCGACGACTGAAACACTTAGCAGCCTATACAGATAAACGCCCAACGCTGGTGTTTTTCTTTAAACAAATTCGTTTAGTCTTTAAAATAAATATTGTTTGTGGGCTAATTAATGCCACAATAATTTGTTTATTTTATTGGCTACTTTTATTTTTCATTTTTGTTTTGCATTGAATACCATTTAAAGGATTTGCTGTGCACCGCAATGCCATCCTCCCATGGAAAGCCACGTTAAGAGCCACCTTTATTTTCTTTATAATAAAGGGTTTCTATCGGAAAACGCTTAACGCATAATTAAATGCATTGCGTTCATATTCTGGGCTCATCTGCTTTTCTGTAGGATAGTAGCCTATGGTTTATTAATAAGGTGTGTAGGCTATAGCATTTGATCTTTATCACTGAAGTAGCCTATTAAGCCACATTAAGCTTTTTCTTTATTATAAGGGTTTTCTATGGGAGGAAAATGCTTAGCCTAATATGCAATTAAACACAATGTTCGTATTCTGGGCTCATCTGCTATTAATAAGGTGTGTACAGAATTTGATCATTTAACATGAATGTCCGTTGGGGGCTGTTATTTCTTCAGCTTTTTGAACGTATGATAAAGACATGATTGGCTATCAATTTTATGTGGATAAAGGCATATTTTGTAGCCTACATGACTACACACTTGAGTGGAAAAAATTATATGTATGTGGCAGCAATGCGTCACCGTAGTTTTTCATAAACTTCGATTTATGAATAAAGAATTTTCCAAGCAAAATTATTAAGTTGACTATATATTGTACAGAGAAATTTGAGTCAGAAAATTAAAAGAAGATATCAAAATTAGATAAATGTAGGCTATGTTTGAGCCATGTTGTCCATTAATGAAACATTGGCTATATCATTCCACAGAGAAGAGCTATGTGAGCAATTATAGAATGGTCTAACGTTTCCGTTTCCATAAAGCAAAAGCTGCATTTTTCGTCTACGGTATAAATTTTTAGATAATCTTGTTACAGGGGTAATAATGGTAAATAATTTTAAATGATATTTCTTTTACTTTGTTTGTAATTAAAAATGTATGTGGGTTACTCCATGCTCTACTCCAATTAATATTTTCATACAAGGGCCATTTGTATCTGGAGGCAGGGATAGATTTTGCAAATAAAATATTTTTTATTACTTTGTTGTTAACTTTTCTGTCTAGAAAAGATAGACCATTTATTTAAAAACACTGCTGTAGAAAGACCAACAAGTTAGAGCCTGTTTATGGAATATTCGCTTCTTTTTTTATGACAAATTTAAAATTAAGATAGGCTTTAATATTAAACAAAAATTCACTTTAAAGAAAAGCTTCCTACAAAACAAAACAAAAATCATGTCTCCCGATAGGCTATAGCCTATTGCAAATCCAATCTTACTCATGCTATTCACTTTTCGTTATCAACATGGGAAAAATAACATTATATTGGGACGACGTGTGTATCAGGCGTCTTATTAGGCGACGTACTGAGGGACGACGTGTGTATCAGGCGTCTTATTAGGCGACGTGCCTGGTTCAGACGTTATGATTTTTTATACATTTCTCACGTACGCCGTCGCCACGTCGCCGTAAGGTATACGTTACTACTGTGACGCCGCCGTGACGTCGCCGCCGGTCTGTCGTCTGACGTCTCTATCAATCCCATTCAAAAATAGACACGGACTGACGGCGACGGAAGGGTAGACTGCTCCTTCGCCTTCTTCAGGGTAGACTTAGAAAAGGCATGATCTACCCGCCATAATTTACATCAAAAGGCAGACAGGCGTGTTACACGTGTGACACATGTATGCAGCATGCTATAAATAATTTTGAAAATTTAATAGAAATAAAGTTTATATTTATGAATATAAACATGTGTAGCCTACTCAGTTCACATGAAAAGAAAGACAGAAAAGAGAGTAGCTAGAATCACTGAACGTACATTAATACTGACAAAATTACCAGGTTTGGGATTAATTAAAATCATGTAAATTGAAGAGCATGGCATAGCTTTAAAATGTTATTAGTTTTATTATAAAACTAATACAATTTTATTACATACTGAATTGGTCGATGTTTCTCTGAGTTTTCTTTATTATGTTGGCTTAAGAAAGCCAGCATATTTGAACATTATTATTATTATTATTATTATTAGTATGAGAAATTGACTCCGCCTAGAACTTTAATGCTTCACCAATCTCAGCTCAGACCTTCAGACTGGTCTGACTCGCTTATATCTTTTCTAACTGGTCAGACTTTACTTTCCCAAAAAATCCATTGACTTTATCTGAGCAATGAAGGCCGTACTACTTAATGCTGTCCACTAGAGGGGGCGACAGGATAATACGTCTTTTCTACTCTCTTTCCCTGTTTGCATCAGTTTAAATGACAATTTATTTCATTCATAAATAGGCCATATCCACTCTCTAGTTTATTTTAAGATACTGTTATTCACACTGGTTTTTGCATTTAATGTTTGTCCATCTGGAACTTTTATTTGTCATGAGCTCTATATTTTAAGATGTAGCCAAAAAATATTATTCAACAACACAAACTGTTTTTACTCGGCAAATATGTTTTCCTTTCAAGTATAGGCTATAGCCTACAAGTTATCCTGCTTTTTGCCATGGCTTTGCAAAACAAACAATATTTTGTCCACACAAGATGTTTAAAAACCCTGCATTTTTGTGAAGACGAGCGCATAAAGGCACATCTATCTATCTGTCTCTCTGTCTGTCTGTCTGACTGAGCTTCCTTTGAGAAAAATAGCAGACCCCCTTTTTTAAACTTATTTAAAACGGTGGTCTGCTATATTTCACAAAGGAAGCCCATTTGTGCGGTCGTTGGCGTTATACGAGAAGGTCGACATTCTGAATATGAGCCTACTGTAAAATTAGATGTCTTAAAAATGCGGATTGATCATTGCAGAGTTATTCCAGACGCCTCCCGGTGCTATTCGCATTGGAATTGTGTAATCACAGATTATGAACAGATGTTTTACACAACAAGGATATATTCCCATTGGGTTGTTGGGTTTTCAAATTTAGACATAATTTTTTAACTTTTATAGCTACTGTACAAACTGTGTTAAACTTAGCTAATGTAACAGTTATGGGTAGGTCATCTACGCACGTTACGGACATATCATGGTACAGTTCAGCCTATTATTGATTTTTATTTCCACTTCCCTTTTATCCAAAGAGATATTTTAACTATTTGCACTGTATTTATCAATGGGAAATACATCATGCTAAAATAATCTGTCATTTACTGTGGCTCACATTAATGGAGTCACACTTGCAAGTCGCAGCAGCACGAATTACGTGACCAGCAACATAGTCTGCTTCAAATATTGTGCGTAGTTAACAGTGAGTGGTGGTTTCAGACATTATTTTACAGAAAGAAAAGCTCGTAGCTTACTGAAGGCGGAGCGTTTTGATATAGTATGACCAATCAGATGAAAGGGGCGTTTCATCACCGCCCACGTGTGCAAATGAAATATTGAACCCATAAACCGATTTGTAAACCACAAACGAAAAATGAAAAATCGAGCCAAAATCTCATTTTTCGTTTTTTAAACTCAACTAAAAAACGAATAAACGAGCTGGTTTTCATTTCTCGTTATTCCATTCCAAACAGGAAATGAAATGACCAAAAAGTACACGGACCCTATACTTTTAGGGTCATCACTTATATTACCATTAATCATTAGTTTTTGAATTTGGTTGTTTTTAGCTTGCTGTCTTTCCAATCTGAAAAAATACGCTGAGTTTTGTTCACCCTCTTCAATCCATTTTCTGCGAGATCTAATAAATGCCCCTTCAGCTTTATGTTTATATATGTTGTCCAATTTGCACTGTAAATCAACCAATCCTGCTTTTTCACAATCAAGTAAATCATCCACATTTTTAGATAAAAGATTTGTGATTTTGCATACAACAGAATTTTCATCAGTTTTTTTCTTTTTTGCCAAATCAGTACTAAATTTCCGAAGATATTTGCCAATTTCATATTTAGTAAATTCCCAGTTGCTGCTGTAACTATTCTCCTCTCTTGCTTTATTCCAATTTTTGTGAATTATCTTGTTAATTTCATCTTCTACTTCCCTGTAAGAGAGAATGGAATTGTTAAGTTTCCAGTAAGAAGAGAATCCGTGCACATTGTCAGAGGCAGAAAAATGGATACGAATAAAGATACTCTTGTGGTCAGAAAATGGTGATGGCAAAATGTCAGTAGAGGCATTGCATAATTCTTTAGAGATAAGCCACATGTCAATTCGGGATTGTGAGGAGAGAGAGTTATTACTCCATGTGAACATCTTTTGAGAGGGATTTGACACTCTCCAACTATCGATCAATGAGAATCTTTGCATAAACATTTTCAAGTATAAACTGGTATTGTCAGGGAGTTTTGGAGGCCACCTGTCTATGCTGCCATCTAAAGCCACATTAAAATCTCCACCAAAAATAAGGATGGAATTTGGGAATTTAGTTAATAATTTTAACAAATGTTTCTCTAAACGACTAATAAAGGCTTCATTTTCTTTCTGCTGGTTACAGCCATAAACACAAACAAGAATACACGTCAAATTTGAGATTTCAGTAACGAGACAGATAACGACCATCTGAGTCACTTACATTATGTAACACCTTCCCTTTAAACTGATTTTTTAAGATGCATACACCAGCTGAATGTGTCGTACCATGAGACATCCATATGTCCAGTCCCCATTGTGACCTCCAGAAATTAAGATCCTCTACAGTTGAGTGGCATTCTTGGAGGAAACAAAAATCTGATTTGAATTGTTTGAGATATAAGAAAACAGCCTTTCGCTTAGTATGATTTCTTAGCCCTCTAGCATTTAAAGAAACAACAGATAAAGACATGAAGTAAAAGAAAGGAAATTTAAAAGAAAGAAAAAACAAACAAAATTGAATAGACCTAGATAAGCAAAACAAGTAACTTGTTGTAAAGAACTTTAACCGGTCAAGAAATGAGCATGACGAGAACCGCAACTCAAAAAATATGAATAAGATATTGAAATACAGTATGAAATTCCAATTAAGCAATACTTTCAATGAAATTTGAGAACATAAGTATACCAGATCAATTAGGTCATTATGAGACTGTATTGTATTATTCAAGCCAGACAACACAAATGTCTGAAACATAGGCTACTAAAACGTCTCAATATAAAAAATTTAATAAAAACTGTAACACTTTCAAAAATAGAACTATTTAAACCACGTGAAAAGGCAGCATTTTAAATGTCTTACATAACCAAGAGTGTAGTACCGCCAGATGTGTCTTCAGTGTCCTGGGAAGAACTGTAGACTGTGATGATAGGCCAGAACCAGCCAAGAGGATGGAAGCAATATTAACGTCAAAAGACGATCAGAATAAACGAAAAACCCATTAGTCAGGAGGGAATACTTCAGATCCCTCTACAAAAGCTCTTCCACCCACAAAGTGGGCTCGCTTGTTCTCTTTTCTCGCCTTTTCCACGACGGGCCATAGCTTGTTTCTTCGTTCTCTATCCGCAGGAGACAGATCCTCGGAAATTTTCAGGTTATTGTTTTTAAGAAAATGCGAATCTTTAGCAGCGCGCCAGACCGCGTCGCGTTGAAAACGGGAGGTAAACTGGACGATAATTCCTCTGGGCTTGCTGTCGTTCAGTCGTTTACGACCCAGGCGATGAACGGTGTCCACAGCATCTGGGAGTTTGTCTTTCGCGTCTGGCAGAAGGTGCTGGCAAACGTCGATGATCTTATTTCGGACATCTTCTCGTTCACTTTCCGGTACCCCATGAACTCTAAGACTCCACCGACGTGAGTAAGCCTCAAGGTGCAGAAGCCGTTTCTCCTGTTCATGCGAATTAAACTCGACTCTTTTGGCAAGTGACTCAGTCGCGCCGATTTTGACTTTCAAATCTTTTACTTCGGCACTCATAAAGTCAATGACATCTTTCACTTCAGAAATCTGCCTGGTATTTTCGTTAATCGCTTCTTTCATACTAGCGATCACACGTGAGTTTTCCCCTACCATCTTTTCCAAAGCATCCGAGCGATTATTAATCAGCCTCGAAAGCTCTCCGATTTGTGAGAGAATGGCAGTTGTGTCAGCACTCTCGGTCTTGCGTTGTTTGATGGCAGGGGGCTTACTTGGGGTTTCTGGAAGACAGGGGAATTCTTCCTCACACAGCATGAATTCTGCGGAGTCAATGTCGTGGATCAAGTAGTCATGCATGTTGTCCATCTGAAGTTGTTGGCGGACTTGACATGCCTCATTTATAACAGTTTTGCTAGCATTAGCAGCCGCTTGAGGTCCATTCTTACTTTTTCTTTTCTCAGATTTTCCCATTTTGACAGCCAACGCAACAACCTGTTAGATGTGATCTGGTACAAATTATGAGTCCAAAAACTTTTCCTACTGCATTACAAGCCAAAATAAACAATTAAGTTTGCGGAACTCCTCAAAATGTGACTGATCAGAGCGCCATCTTGGACCGCCCCCTATAGTTTGTTATAGATTTTAGGCTTGTTCGACTTCATGCAGCTCTGCGCAGACCGATCGGCGGCTGACTTGAAGCAGTGCATGCCGGTTAGAAATTTTGTCCGACTTGATGCAGCGCCGACGCCACGTGACTGTGACGTGTGCCATCAAAGTACCGCGAGAGCGATTTGAGAGTAGCCGGAGAACTCAGCCAGCGCAGCTTCTCAAGAGCGGCTGCACGAGGGCTGATGACGACACAGCTGTTCCATGATTGGCCGGATTCACCGCATGACAACGATCACGTGTGTTTCGTGTTTATTCGAACACCTTTAGAATCAGAATCAGAATCAGAAAGAGCTTTATTGCCAAGTGTGCTTGCACCCACAAGGAATTTTTCTTGGTACTGAAGCTTCCAGTGCACATATACAAATACAAATACAACAAGAAACATAGTAATACAAATTCTAAGAATAAAATATATAAAAAAATAAAATAAAATAAAATAGTATAAAAAGTAAAAAAAAGGGGTCACAGTTGGGTTTAGTCTGAATAAACATTTACAGATTATGAACATATTTACAGTATTTTGAGAAGTATGAATAATATAAATATAAATATCACCTGAGTTAGAGAATATTACACTAGACAGTGGGAGTCTAGTGCATGTTACAGATTATGAACATATTTACAGTATTTTGAGTAGTATGAATAATATAAATATAAATATCACCTGAGTTAAGAGAATATTGCACTAGACAGTGGGAGTATTGCACTTGCAGGCATATGCCTTGGGGGGCATGTTAAGTGTTCAGAAGGGAAATGGCCTGTGGAAAGAAACTGTTCCTGTGCCTGGATGTTCTTGTGGCCAGTGATCTGTGTCGCCGTCCTGACGGTAACAGTTCAAACAGGGGGTGTCCAGGGTGAGTGGAGTCTGTGATGATTTTACCTGCTCTCTTCCTCACTCTGGAAGAGTACAGGTCCTGGAGGGTTGGCAGGGGGGCACCAATAATCCTCTCTGCTGTCCGGACTGTCCGTTGTAGTCTCCTGATGTCCGATTTGGTAGCTGAACCAAACCAGACAGTGATGGAAGTGCTTAAAACAGACTCAATGACGGCTGAGTAGAACTGGATCAGCAGCTCCTGTGGCAGATTGAACTTCTTCAGCTGGCGAAGGAAGTACAGTCTCTGCTGGGCCTTTTTCACAATGGAGTCAATGTGATTTGCCCACTTCAGGTCCTGAGAGATGGTAGAGCCCAGGAACCTGAATGACTCCACTGCTTCCACAGTGCTGTTCATGATGGTGAGAGGGGGGAGTGCTGGGGATTTTCTCCTGAAATCCACAATCATCTCCACTGTTTTGAGCGTGTTCAGCTCAAGGTTGTTATAGCTGCACCAGACAGCCAGCTGTTCAACCCCCAGTCTGTAAGCAGACTCGTCACCATTTTGGATGAGACCGATGACGGTGGTGTCGTCTGCAAATTTCAGGAGCTTGACAGAGGGGTCTTTAGAAGTGCAGTCATTAGTGTACAGGGAGAAGAGCAGTGGGGAGAGAACGCACCCTTGGGGGGCGCCAGTGCTGATGGTGAGGGTCCTGGATGTGAGCTTCCCCAGTCTCACTCGCTGCTGCCGGTCTGTCAGGAAGCTGGAGATCCACTGACAGATTGAGGATGGCATGGAGAGCTGAGTCAGTTTGGCTGTGAGAAGATCAGGGATGATGGTATTGAAGGCCGAACTGAAGTCCACAAATAAGATCCGTGCATAAGTCCCAGGTCTGTCAAGATGTTGCAGGATATAGTGCAGTCCCATGTTGACTGCATCATCCACAGACCTGTTTGCTCTGTAAGCAAACTGAAAGGGATCCAGAAGGGGTCCAGTGATGTCCTTCAGATAGGCCAACACCAGTCTTTCAAACGACTTCATGACCACAGACGTGAGAGCGACAGGTCTGTAGTCATTAAGTCCAGTGATTTTAGGTTTTTTGGGAACCGGAATGATAGTGGAGCGTTTGAAGCAGCAGGGAACTTCACACTGCTCCAATGATCTGTTGAAGATCTGCGTGAAGACTGGGGCCAGTTGGTCAGCGCAGGCTTTTAGACAAGCAGATGAGATGCCGTCTGGGCCTGAAGCTTTCCTAGTCTTCTGTTTTTTGAAGACTCGGCTCACGTCCTCCACACAGACCTTAAGCTCAGGTTGGATGGCAGAAGGGGGGAGGAGAGGGGTTGCAGGAGGTGATGGTGGATGTGTGAAGTGCACATCAGAGCGGGTGTGAGGTGTGAGTCTGGGCTTCTCAAACCTGCAATAGAATGCATTGAGAGTGTCAGCCAGTTGTTGATTCTCCACAGATCGGGGGGATGGTGATTTGTAGTTGGTGATGTTCCTCAGGCCTCTCCAGACTGATGCCGGGTCGTTGGCTGAAAACTGGTTTTTCAGCTTTTCAGAGTAGCTTCTTTTAGCAACTCTGATCTCCTTTGTCAGTCTGTTTCTGTCCTGGTTATACAAGATTTTATCCCCACTTCTGTAAGCATCCTCTTTGGCATGACGAAGCTGTTTGAGTTTCCCAGTAAACCATGGTTTATCATTAGTGAATGATAAGAATGTCCTGGTAGGAATGCATGTATCCTCACAGAAACTGATATATGATGTTACAGTATCTGTGAGCTCATCCAGATCGGTGGCTGCAGCTTCAAAAACAGTCCAATCAGTGCAATCGAAGCAGGCCTGTAGATCCTGCTCTGCTTCGTTGGTCCATCTTTTTACAGTCCTTATTACAGGTTTAGCTGATTTCAGTTTCTGCCTGTAGGTCGGTATAAGATGAACCAAACAATGATCAGAGAGCCCCAAAGCTGCCCGTGGGACGGAGTGATACGCATTCTTTATCGTGGTGTAACAGTGGTCCAATATATTACTGTCTCTGGTAGGACATGTAACATGCTGTCTGTATTTTGGCAGTTCACGGGAGAGATTTGCTTTGTTAAAATCCCCAAGAATGATTAAAAGAGAGTCTGGGTACCTTTGTTCCATTTCAGCTATATGTTCAGCCAGCTGTTGTATCGCCGCGCTCACACACGCGTCTGGAGGAATGTAAACATTCGCGAGAATGAATGAGGAAAACTCCCGCGGCGAGTAGAAAGGTTTACAGTTTATGAAATGTGCCTCTAAATTAGGAGAGCACATCTTCTTCAGTGTTGTTACATCTGAACACCAACTTTCGTTAATGTAGAAACACAATCCACCACCTCTCGTTTTCCCCGTTAGTTCCGCGATGCGATCCGCTCGGAACAGCTGAAAGCCCGGCAGATGTAGTGCGTTGTCCGGTATGGCTTCACTCAGCCAGGTTTCAGTGAAGCACAGAGCAGCGGAGTTTAAAAAATCCTTGTTAGTGCGGGTGAGGAGAAGAAGTTCGTCCATTTTGTTAGGAAGAGATCGGAGATTCGCAAGATGAATACTGGGGAGTGCAGTACGGAGGCCGCGCTCGCGGAGTTTAACCAGCGCGCCAGCGCGCTTCCCGCGTTTGCGTCTGACCGCGCGTTTGAACAACACCGCTGCCCCTCCGACGAGAATGTCCAGTAAAACGTCTGAGTAATCAAAATCTGTAAAAAAGTTGTCTGGTGTGTGTTTCCTAATGTCCAGTAGTTCGTCTTTGGTGAAACTGATAGGAAAAGAATGACTAAACGCAGAACAAACCAACAAAAACAACACAATAACTGGAGAGCTCCACACCGAGGCAGCCATCCGCGGCGCCATCTTGGATATTAGTTACACTAAAGCTCACAAATCAGTTTTTTATAACAGTAAACACTCTTTTCATGTAGTTGCGATGTTATATTGTGTAATGTTTATCAAATTAAAACTGATTAAAAAACGTAGACTCCACTTCATTGATAGTAGCTTATGTTGAACTTTATTCTTGTTCAAACAGACGTTGTATGAAGCAGTACATATAAGTATTGAATGAAAATGTCTCTGAAACATCTGTGCATTATTAGGCAAATATTGCATTTATTTCACTTCAGCTGTGGTAAATGCAAACACCACGTGAGCGGTCACTACGGGAACCAGAAAGTGTCCGACTTCACGTCTCCGTTTGCAGCTCCTCCCCGCCTGCACGCGGCTACTCTCGCCGATCGGTTACATCCAGCCGCAGCCGATGTCGAACACACCTAGAGAGAGCTTTGTCTGATGACAGGTGCAGACAGCGTGCAGACAGCAGCATATTGATTTAGAACGCCAACTTTTGTCTACAGACGCAAATAGACAAAATGTAGTAAAATAAAGACCTAAATGTTTTCACCACAAGTCTGAAAGAAGGCATTGAAGACAAATAGCCCAAAATCTCAAAATTGACCAGTGAAAAAAAAAAAAAAACGATGATTTTGCCTGCCGTGTCTCGCCTTAAATCACTTCACAGGCAAAAATTAAGGAAATTAGTTAAACAACAAGCCTACCTTTGTTGGTTTCATTTTACAAAACAAGACGCAAAAGTGCCTGGGTTTAGTTAGTGCTGGGCGGTTTGACCAAAAATTGATATCACGTTTTTTTTCAAAATTGTGCCGGTTTACGGTTTATGATGTTTTTTTTTTTTTTTATGCATAATCAGGTGTTCAATGCATTTTCTACTGGTTGAGGGAGGAATTACTGCAGTAAATTGACTTTAGTGAATATTGTAGAATAATTCCACACTAGTAATACAGGTTTGCATGGCCCCAGAAAATTATGCTGTTGTTTACAAATAAGAGCCATTCATGATTCTAATGAATTGAGGAATCAGAATGCAAAGACAATTGCAGTCAGAATACAGAACTTTTATTTTTATATTTTATTTTGAACAACACAATTAGAACAACTTGGAATACTTTTGCTAGTTCAAGTACAAGCCAGGAACATTACGTGCATTCAAGTAAATATAAAAAGAAAACTTGTCTTCCAAGACGTGTTTGCGGCTAAGGTGCTGGAGCAAATTGCTTGTGTTGCCGCCTTTGGCGAGAATTTTAGCCCGACAGCACTTGCATAAAATGGTTGTTTGGTCGACGTCGGATTTTTGGAAACCAAAAAACCTCCAAACAACAGACCCGGCTCCTCTTTTTGGCACAAGTTCTTCTGTGTCATGTTCTACTAATTCTTCAGCAGCATCCATCGTTCCTGTAACGTAACAGAGCACTGCTGTTTGTTTACCCTCACTCGTCGCTGCTTAGAAGTGCAACATGTAAAGGGTCCGTCTGAAACAGTGTCGCGCGGCGCAGCGTAACGTTCATTCCGAACGTTGTGTAATTTAATACACCGGTATGGCGGTTTATTAAAAATCAATATCGTAACGAAAATATAAACCGGTTTTTGGTTTGAACCGGTTTACCGCCCAGTACTATGTTCAAAACAATGATCTCAAATGATCTCATCATAGTCCAAAGAGTCACAGAGTTCCTTTTCAAATAACTTTTTGGCTAAAAAGCAGCTAGCAAAGTTAGCTGGCTAAAGGCCGCCAGAGCCTGCCACCCAGAGAGTCCTGTCGGAACCCCTAGCAACCATAGCAACCAATTACGTTCCGGAAAGAGGCTTTCTACAACTTGATTCAACAGTTCCATTTTTTTCGGAAAACAAATTAAACACACACACACCAGTCAACAATAAATCAGGTTTATATTAATAAACCAGGAACTGCTCGTAGACAGCACCGACAGCGTAGTCCAAGGCGTCCGATGTGATGGCGATGGGGGCTGTAGGAGAAGGATGCACCAGCATGGTGGCGTTCGCTAGGGCTGCCTTAGTGGCAGCAAAAGCCTCGTCTCTGCTCTCAGTCTTGTCCACAGCGTGCTTGGGTTTACCTTTCAAGGCCTCATGCAAGGGCATGAGCTGAGCGGCTCAAGGGATGAAGCGGTGGTAAAAATTGTCCAGTGGGTGTACCGGCACCTGATGATATCCCTGGATGAGGTCACCTTGCTAGCCAGGTGTGCTGAAAAATCCTGTATGTTTGGGACTGGGTATCGGTCGGGTGCCGTTGCCTCATTAAGCCGCCGGTAGTCACCACACGGGCGCCAGCTACCGCCAGGTTGGGGGACGAAGTGGAGGGGTGATGCCCCCGAACTGCTGTCCTCCAAAACACAATTCGACGTACCTCGTTCCATATGTGCGGATGGGGCTACCATCATAGAGGGGCCGTGGCTGTTGGTCACCATGTCCAAACGGGATGCAGGCAGGATGCTCCTCTGTGCTCCCGTGTCGCACAGAAAACGCAGTCCGGAGATGCTGTCGCGGATGAAAGGCAGCCTGCCTACACGGCCGACGCTCATGGCCACTACTGAGCGCCGACCCTGGCGTTTCCCGACCCGCCGAAACTGCATGGTGAATGGCATTTGTTAGCCTTGTTTCCAAACTTTGCATGGTAGAAACACAAGCCTGAAGGCTGTTGGGGGCCAGAAGAAAGCTGCCGACGAGAAGTGGTTGCAGCGATTAGTGTGGAGTCGTCCCGTGTCACCGAAGCGATGTGCGCGGGAAAAAGTGCGGCCGCACAATGTCCCTGACTCGCCAGGAAAAATGTATCAGCTTTTTGATAAATTTATCAGGACATTTTATTTATTACCTCTTCAGCCAGTCTCCGACAGTCAGTGATTGTGGTGTTGGCTATTGCAGCTCTCACTTGGGAAGGCAGCTGACGCAGGAAAAGCTGGATGAAAAGAAAATTTGGTCTATACTCGCCCAAAAGATCCAGCATACGGTCCATGAGCTCGGGGGGTTTGCTGTCACCCAGTCCTCGAAGGGAGAAAAGCCTGCGGGCTCTCTCAGCGTCCGACAGTTCAAACGTTTTCAACAGGTGGGCTTTGAGTGCTGTATACTTCTCAGTTGCCGAGGATTTGTAAGAAGGCTCACCACTCTGGATGCTGTTGAATTTCCAAGAGCCGACACAATGTATTATTATTTTATTGTATCCGCTGTGATCTCACGCAATGCGAACTGAGCTTCAGTCTGGGCGAACCATGCCGATGCCGACGATTCCCAGAATTCGGGGAGTTTGAGGGTGATAGCGTTCGCGGTCATGGTCATGTTGTGTCTCTGGATACTGTGGCAGGTTGATACGCCCACCTCCCCGTTGACTGTTTGGTTCTTCTTCTGATATGGTGAATTCTGGGGGGACGTGTGTAGTGAATGTGACATACATAATTCACCCTTGTTGTTAAGCGTAGTTCTATACACTGTTGATTATAAACGCAGCACTTTGTTCTTAGCGTGTTTCTTCATGACTGTTCAGGGATCGCGGTCCCTTTAATGGTCACCCATGTTCTGAATGTGTGGTGACGTGGGACGCTTGTCATCGCTATTTTGTTTCAGTGTTTTTCCTACTAAAAAATAAATGACACAAGCTGTGTGCTCAACGTGAGAAGTTGTCTCTTGCAATTTACTGCAATTACCACAACACAATTTATACACATAAAAACAATATATCAGAGTTTTAAAATCAAACATTTTAAAAGAGAACAATACATCAGTTTTGCAAACCAATGAGCATTAAGGTGTGTCGGCAGCAAGTCGTTTCCCATTGTGCTTTTGATCAGCGCAGTCGGTGGAGAGCAATTGCGCCAGACTGCAGAATCCGACAAGTCCGCCTCACCATCGCAAGAGTTTTTGACATACGTCAGCATGACATCAAGGTAAGGCGGACCACACTCGGACACATTTCTAACCGGCATGCATCTCGCGGTGATCGGTTCTGCGCAGCTATTGCTCATCTCAAACGAGCCTATTATTTCAGGTGAAGCCAGGTGCATCTCAAACAAGCCTACACACAAATCCAAGCACGAAAATCAGCCTTTTAAATTTCAACCGCCCGCTGGGCTCATTCATTCTGTTGTCTCATTCTTCATCGAGCAAGCAAGGATACGTGAGTATTGCGCTTAATTTAGCCTGCCTCAGCTAAATAAGATACGTAATTATTCAAACACAACTTCATTTTCTAATGTGACTAATGTAGCCTCGCTCGCACTATTTAGTTTTTAATTTGGTCTGCCATTTAGTCTCATTCGTTTCTTTGCTCCTCTGGATTTGTTGATGTTTCCTGGACTGATTCTGGTTACCGACCTTTATCGCCCGGCTTTACAGAACCAGGTTTTGTTCATTAAATGTTCTGATCTGCCTTTGCTTTTTATGTTTTATTTATTATGTTTTATATTGTATCCGCTGTGATCTCACGCAATGCGAACTGAGCTTCAGTCTGGGCGAACCATGCCGATGCCGACGATTCCCAGAATTCGGGGAGTTTGAGGGTGATAGCGTTCGCGGTCATGGTCATGTTGTGTCTCTGGATACTGTGGCAGGTTGATACGCCCACCTCCCCGTTGACTGTTTGGTTCTTCTTCTGATATGGTGAATTCTGGGGGGACGTGTGTAGTGAATGTGACATACATAATTCACCCTTGTTGTTAAGCGTAGTTCTATACACTGTTGATTATAAACGCAGCACTTTGTTCTTAGCGTGTTTCTTCATGACTGTTCAGGGATCGCGGTCCCTTTAATGGTCACCCATGTTCTGAATGTGTGGTGACGTGGGACGCTTGTCATCGCTATTTTGTTTCAGTGTTTTTCCTACTAAAAAATAAATGACACAAGCTGTGTGCTCAACGTGAGAAGTTGTCTCTTGCAATTTACTGCAATTACCACAACACAATTTATACACATAAAAACAATATATCAGAGTTTTAAAATCAAACATTTTAAAAGAGAACAATACATCAGTTTTGCAAACCAATGAGCATTAAGGTGTGTCGGCAGCAAGTCGTTTCCCATTGTGCTTTTGATCAGCGCAGTCGGTGGAGAGCAATTGCGCCAGACTGCAGAATCCGACAAGTCCGCCTCACCATCGCAAGAGTTTTTGACATACGTCAGCATGACATCAAGGTAAGGCGGACCACACTCGGACACATTTCTAACCGGCATGCATCTCGCGGTGATCGGTTCTGCGCAGCTATTGCTCATCTCAAACGAGCCTATTATTTCAGGTGAAGCCAGGTGCATCTCAAACAAGCCTACACACAAATCCAAGCACGAAAATCAGCCTTTTAAATTTCAACCGCCCGCTGGGCTCATTCATTCTGTTGTCTCATTCTTCATCGAGCAAGCAAGGATACGTGAGTATTGCGCTTAATTTAGCCTGCCTCAGCTAAATAAGATACGTAATTATTCAAACACAACTTCATTTTCTAATGTGACTAATGTAGCCTCGCTCGCACTATTTAGTTTTTAATTTGGTCTGCCATTTAGTCTCATTCGTTTCTTTGCTCCTCTGGATTTGTTGATGTTTCCTGGACTGATTCTGGTTACCGACCTTTATCGCCCGGCTTTACAGAACCAGGTTTTGTTCATTAAATGTTCTGATCTGCCTTTGCTTTTTATGTTTTATTTATTATGTTTTATTTATTATACTTAAAATAAATTTGTATATTATTCTATCTAGTTTTTTTTTCTTTTTTTCACAAATGTAGCATATGACTTTTGGAAGTGCAATTTGATTACCATATGCAGTTTTAATAAAGTTGAATTAACATAACCTTCTGTCATTTTTACTCGTCATGTACACTTGCAGGTGTTGATTATAATTAGGCTAATTTACTGATAGCCCCATTAACTAATAATAAGGATAACAAATATTTAAAAGTATAGAATTATCTAACATCTGACTAATTAAAAATTAACCTCAAAACATAAAATGCTAAATGGGGGATATATAGGCCTATCTAGCATAAAATTATTTATTTATTTTAAATTGTCAGAACGTCATCTCTCAGTTGCTGAATGTCGCGCAACAACGTTGCTACAGCCCTGTCGCATCTTACAATTCTACGTTGTTACAATGTTGCGAGCACGTAGACAGCGGCGTTGCCATAGCAGAAATTCAACATGCCACAGACGTTGCCATAACGTAAATGTGTTTGCTGGGTTCACACACGAATGACGATTTTCAGATTCACATTCATGGATAAACTCGTAAATTTAAAAAATGCGAAAGTTTTTGTGCACAGTTATATCTACAAATTGTGTTTTGCATTTATGTATTTTATGAATATATAATTTTATTTTGCGCATGTGAATTACTTTTTGTGAAAATATATATTTTTCACGAACGTGAATTGTTTTTTGTGCAATTATTAAATTAGCTACGCATGTGTGCACTGTTTTATTAATGAATTGTTTTGAATTATTAATGAGACCGATCTGCTTCTAAAAGGTTAAGATTTTTATTTATTTATTTATTTATTTTGCCCCTCCATGGGGACTGAGTGTGGAAACGGAGGAGCTGATTCAGCCTCTATGTCTTCAGCAGAAGAAAGAAATGCATACAGATTTGAAACAATTTGAGGGAGAGTAAATTATGACAGAATTTTCATTTTTAAGTGAACTATCCCTTTAACAGAAATTAACTGTTGGCATATTTGTTTCACATCAATAATGTCCAGTTTGTCCTGTTGGACATGGCACACAACAATATTGCTCTGAGCCATGTTTTCAGTCTCCTAAGAGCACTGGAACTTCTTTCAGCCTCAGCTGATGAGACTGGGATGACAAGGGTTTCAACTTCATCAAACAGTCCTCTCATTTCAACAAGACCAAGCAATGTTGTGTTTTTATGTTTTATGGGGACTTTTTACATACATAATAATTGTATAATGTACAAACTGTATATTATATCCCCCTACACTAACCCTGCCTATCACAGAAAACGTACTCGGTTACTAACTGTGATGGCCACAGCCATGGCCTCACAACCAGTTCAAGAGCGGTAGCTTCATGCACTTATATTTTTCCTGAGTTTATGCTGTTTTTCTTTAGGATTAGTTTATATACGTTTGTTCCATACACATTATATATTTGTTGCAAATATTTATTTAGTTACAAATAACTCACAGGACACGTAGTTCATTTCACATACATTAGGCTACTTTATTTAGTTGACCATACAGAAGTATATTTTTCCAGCACCTGCCCTTTTGCCCCTTGGTGCCCAAAGTGCCCTTTTGTCAAGGCAAAATTTCCTCTCCTTTTTTTTTTTAATTAAAGGCCCTTTTGTGGATGCCTGCCCAATCTAACTATTAGTAAAATTAATGAATAATAATTTAGCCGTAAATAAAATGACCCACATGATGACCTTTCACCTTACGAACTCAACCGGGACGATTCCTCACGCTGCACGCGCATTTTTTAATTTCGCGCGGCTACACGCACTACCAGAGGATATCTTCAACTCTGCGGCTGCTGGTAAGTGGTGTTTCATTCTCAGCGAAGTGCTTTTGATGTTTGTTTACTTATTATTATTATTTTACAAGAACGACGTGAAGAGAGCATGCAGACAGAGATGTTGTTTATATTGCTGTGTGTAGGCTGTAGAAGTAACGTTAGCTTGCTGTTTGAGAGAGACAAGTTTCAGAGGGTCTGGTCTTTTTATGTTATTTGACTAAAAACTATTATTTATACTTTAAACTATTGTTATTATTTCTACAGTATTAATAATAAAAAAAAAAACGTAGAGTGCCTTAAAAATTATTATCACAACACTGGTAAGGCTTACCAGTATCTTATGTTTTGTTGTGTGCAGCAGCCTCTGTGAACATCTCCCCTAGCAGCCTGGGCAGAGTCAGCTTTACAGCAGGTCAGTGAGCTAGTGAACCAGTTCCAAACACTGTCAGCAATCTTTACATCTTGTCATGGTCCCATAAAAATTGTTTAATCAGCTAATATATCTCCTATATGTTTGTTTTAATGTCTACAGTCTCAGATCAGCTCCAGCAGTATCATCATCATCATCATCATCAGCAGCAGCAGCAGCAGCAGCAGTAGCAGCAGTAACAACAACAACAGCAAAGGCAGCAAACTCACTTAAGGACTTTAGTAAGAATTTACCAGAAACAGGTACCACATTAATGTTAAAAATCTTGTAAAGTATTAATTGCTGTATTTTTTCTGTTTGCTTTGTTTTTATTTTCATTGTATAAATGTAACTCCTGTATTTTTGTAAATCAGTTTATGCCATGAAAGTAGCCACAGATGCTGACATGGCATTAAATAAAACTGTACTGTACTGTACGAAACATGGGCCACGTTGATTTTGTCCTACACAGTTTACTATTACAGCTGTTCTTTATTATTCTGTTTAACAGAGAAGAAAAATCCATCAGGTTGGGACAACTTAAGATACTTCAGTTTCTAATCCCAGAGTTATTAATAGGTGCACATACATTTTTTTTTTTTTTTACTCTTAAACTTAAAATTAGTCTTTTCTGTTCTGTTTCTTTTTCAAAACTGCATCAATGCATTTGCTGCCGTATCGATACAGAATCATCCATATTGATATATTGCTGTATTGATATTTTGAGCACAGCCCTATTTAAAGCCTTGTTCCATGTGCCCCCTTTTATACTTTGAGCACCTGCCCCTCCAGAGGTCTCTGCACGGCCCTGAGGCTATGTAACGTTAATCATGTGGATTTTTTAAACTCAAATATAGTTGTGAAGAGAGAGTACAGGTTTAGCCTGACATTGTAAAGAAATCAAAAAAGTACACATGGAAAAAATAGCTGCACAATGTGCTTAGTCCGGAGGTTTATTTATTTCTGTGAGATTTTCCATGACCATGTGCATACATACAGGTGTTGTATTGCTTGAATGCAGTATTTGAGTGCAATATTTTAGATTTTCTTTATTAGCTGTTTTTTTATGTATTATTGTTTTGCACTGGAAAGAAAGTTAACTATAATGGAAGTATAATTATATAAATATATTTGCACTACACTTCCTTAAAATGTTGTCTAATTAAATAAAAAATAATTTTTTTTGCACTGGAAAGAACATTCTAGAAGTCTAATTCTATTGAATAAGTTCGCACAAGGCTACAGAAAACTGTTGTGTTTATTTTTCTTCAAATGCAGTCTAAGCCGATGAGTTTTGAATGTTAGGCTATATGTTGTATTTGTTTAAGTTAAAAATAAAACGTATTATAAACTAAACAAATCCATGGTTCATTGTTGGCAAAATGATCATGATAGCCTTTATAGCCTAAATTTTCTTCCATGGGGGCATGTCACCGTGGATCTGAATCTCCTCCCCCACCCATTTATGGGTCAACAGGAGACCAGGGAAGCAAAATTGAGAGAGGAAGCTAACCGCCAGGAGTACCAGTTCAAAGCACTACAGCATCAGTTTCGCCTTTTGCAGCAGGAGATAGAGGTTCGCACATCTCCAGTACCAGAGCCTGCTTCCACAGTGCCAGATCCTTCTGAGGACTATGATTTGAATGGGGGTCATCCAAAAGCCCAAGCCCCACCCTCTATAGAGTCGATCCACCCCACCATGTCTTCAGCATGTCTTCAGCAGGTCAGTCTCAATCTTTTTATGAGCCTAGACTGGAAAAATTTACAGAAAATGATAATGTTGAACATTTTCTAATTACCTTTGAGAGAATTGCAGTGGCATGTCGGTGGCCAAAAGTGGACTGGGTTTTTCGTCTCCTCCCATTGTTGACGGGTAAGGCCAGAGGAGCCTATGTGCATATGGATGTAGATGATGCTCACGAATATGATAAAGTGAAAACAGCAATCCTGAAAAAATATGATATTAACCCTGAGACCTACAGGCAGAGGTTCAGATCTCTCTATGTGGAACCTGAGGAAAGCCCCAAGGAGCTGTATGTGAGGCTTAAAGAGCTGTATGTAAAATGGATTCAACCGCAAGGTAAAACACTTAATGAAATTAGTGAAATCCTGATCATGGAACAATTCTTGAGAATGCTGTCCCCTGAGCTTCAGGTTTGGGTAAAGGAGCATGGGCCGAAATCTGCTGCTGAAGTTGCCACACTTGCTGATGTGTTTGTTGCTGCCCGGAAAAAGGGCCAGCCATGGAGTAGTATGGGTGGGAAAGCTGGTAGGGACGGCCATAGGCCCATATCCCCTCAGTACCAACAGAGGCCGGCGCCAGGAGTGGGTAAGCCCCCCATGAGGGAGAACCAATATACACCACCTAGAGCTCCTAATAGAACGCCCATTTGCTACTTGTGTGGACAGGAAGGTCATGTTAAACCAATGTGCCCGAAGAATCCAGCCAAGCTGACCCAAATGTGTTTTATTCCACGCCAGAGTGCTATCCCTGAACCCAAAGGTAATCACACCATGAAAATGACTTGGGTTAAAATCAATGGGGAAAACCTCAGAGCCCTGATTGACACTGGCAGTACTCAGACCCTTGTACAGAGAAAATATGTACCAGCTAATGCTATCTGTACCATTGAGACTGTCCCTATTTGCTGTGTACATGGTGATGAGAAGCATTACCCCACTGCTGATATTTATCTGGAGATAGAGGGACAGATAATAATAATAATAATAATAATAATACATTTTATTTATGGGCGCCTTTCAGGGCACTCAAGGACACCTTACAATATAAAACAAGGCAATAAGTACAAAACATACAAAACACATTGATGCAACACATCATACAATCATTTCATTAAAAGCTATTCTAAAAAGATATGTTTTTATCTGAACTTTAAAACTGGAAATTGAATCCATTTGGCGAATGTGCAAGGGTAATGCATTCCACAGCTTAGGTGCCACACAACTAAAAGCTCTACCACCAAAGGAACTCATCTTGAAGTTTGGCACAGACAATAAGTCTGCAGAAGATGATCTCAAAGATCTAAGAGGTGTATACAAGTGAAGAAGATCTGACAAATATTGAGGTGCCAGATTATGAAGTGCTTTAAATGTAAGGAGTAATATTTTATAATGTACACGAAAATGAACAGGAAGCCAATGTAGATGGTAAAGAATTGGAGTTATGTGTTCGAAAGAACGTGTATGAGTTACAATTCTGGCTGCTGAATTCTATATTAACTGTAGTCTGTGAAGTTGTTTTTTCGGAATCTCGCATAAAAGGGAATTACAATAATCAAGCCTAGATGTAACCAAGGCATGAATAAGAACTTCAGTACACTGTTGAGAGAGTGAAGAACGAAGTCTAGTAATATTACGTAAATGAAAAGATGCAGTACGTGAAATATTATTAATATGGGAACTAAAAGAAAGCAAACCATCAAAAATAACGCCAAGACTTTTCACCTGGTTAGAAAAGTTAACCGGGCAATCATCAATGAGCAAGGGGAAAGATTGAGCTTTAGATAAAGCAGACCTAGATCCAACAAGAAGGGCTTCAGTTTTACCTGTATTTAACTTAAAAAAATTATTAGTCCACCGGCCAGTAGAAAGATGTATCTGTTAAATGTGGGAGTGGCGGATCACTTACCTTTCCCTGTAGTTTTGGGTGAAGATCTGCCAGTACTCTATGACTTGATAAAGCCGGTGCAAAGTTGTAATGTGGTCACGAGAGCACGAGCTAAGCAGGTGGACGCAGACTCCATAGCCCTCAGTGCCTTGCCCTTCTATAATGAAGAGATTGAGAGATGTCCCGGGAAAGCTCACAAGACTCGTAGTCAGAGGAGGCAAGACAAATTTCAGGGCACGGCTATACAATCATCAGCTGAGGCTGCTCCAGACATATCTCTGGGTTTTCAAATACCTACAGATATAATGCAAATGCAGGAAAATGATCCAACCTTGTCTACCCTTTTGCAGAGAGCACGAGGAAGGAAGCAGGAGACTAATACTAATGGTGAGCAAAATGAGTATGTCCTACAGAACGGTGTTCTTTACCATCAGAATGGCCAGGTGAAGTAGCTAGTGGTCCCACAGGTGGCCCGTGAAATAGTACTTAACTTGGGTCACTCCATTCCCTGGGCGGGCCACTTAGGGAAACATAAGACCACAGCTCGCATTAAGCGCCATTTCTACTGGCCAGGTTTGCAAACTGATGTTGCCCAGTTCTGTGGAAGCTGCTCTCAGTGCCAAAAGACATCAATGAAAAGTCCCTCCAAAGCTCCACTTCAACCTCTCCCAGTTACAAGTATCCCCTTTGAGCGTCTTGGCATGGACATTGTTGGTCCGGTGGAGAAAAGTAAAACAGGAAATCGCTTCATGTTGGTAGTAACCGACTATGCAACCAAATATCCAGAAGTCTTCCCATTGAAATCAGTTAAAGCAAAAACTGTGGCTTTTTCCTTGGTGCATTTTTTCTCAAGAGTTGGTTTCCCTTGTGAGATTTTAACGGACCAAGGCACTAATTTCATGTCTGAACTTTTGAAACAGGTTTACCAACTCCTTGGCATAAAGAGGGTGCGCACTACGCCCTACCACCCCCAAACAGATGGGCTGACAGAGCGGTTCAATCAGACCCTCAAGCAAATGCTCCGTAAGTTTGTGAATGAGACTGGATCTGACTGGGATCACTGGCTCCCCTACCTCCTCTTTGCATATAGGGAGGTACCTCAGGCTTCCACAGGTTTTTCCCCTTTGAATTACTCTATGGTCATGAGGTGAGGGGTCCTCTGGCCTTATTGAGGGACACTTGGGGAGGAGATCAGAAGAAGGAAGGGACCATTAATGTAATCTCATATGTTGTCCAGATGAGAGAGAAACTGCAGCGAATGGGGGAACTAGCCCAGACACACATGCTGGAAGCCCAAAAGCACCAAAAGACTTGGTATGACAAGTCAGCTCGACAGCGAGGCTTTCAACCGGGCCAGAAAGTCTTGGTTATGTTGCCTACCAGTGACAGTAAGCTCCTTGCAAGCTTATATGACGGAGCTAATGTAATGAGGGGAGCCACCGGCAGAGTGCAGCGCAAGGTGATGGATGTCTACGAAAATGCTCACTACGTTCACTGTTATGCTCATCAGCTGAATCTCATCATGCAGCAGGCAACGTCACACATCCCCAAAATCGGCACTTTTTTTTCCGATCTTGCAGGATTTTCTGCTTTTTTCTCCAGGTCACCCAAGCGAACCACCGTGCTTGACCAAGTGGTTGCCCATGACTTCCCAGAGCCTCTACAACACGGTGGAACTTCCACAGTCGCGTTGTGAACACAGTGTACGAACACAGGGATGACCTCCTAAAGTGTTTTCAGATCATCAGAGACGATGGAAACTTTGATCCCATTCCCATAACTGTCAGAGAGGCTGGGGGCTTTGTGAGGATGCTTGAAGACGGGGCTTTCTGTTTTTTTCTGGCACTGTTCCACAAGATTATGCCACACGTGGACATGCTGTTCAACCAGCTGCAGAAAAGGAACATCGACCCTGTCTTCATTAAAGCACTTGTCCAGAGGTTCACAGACAGCATGCAAACGATCAGGTAAATAACTGTATTTACTATTGGCTGATAAAGCTTTTGTTTTTAGAAATGTGATTTGCTTATTTCCAGCTGTGTGTCTAAATGTGCCTAGTCATCCAATTGGATGGTTATTATAGAGCCCATTACAATTATGTGTTTTAGTATTTTAAAAGCAAAGAGACCATTAGATTTGGATAATAATGCAGGTAAAGTAGTTTCTAACAACAGGCTTATTCAGGTATCCACCAGGTCAATTTTTAGAAGAGGCCTAGTTGTTATTAAAGATTAACTTTATTGTCATTTAGACTATAATTTACACAGGAAAAATGCATATCAGAATGCATCCAGCTCATAAATATAATAGAACAATGATAGACATTTAATTATGTGCCTTACAGGTTACTAGCTGCTAGACATAGCCCTTATGTGTGTATACGAGTCACCCTTATGAAAAAGAAGTATACTTCAAAGGGGACATATCATGCTAAATGCACTTTTTTAGCCCTTAAATGCATTTTGTTGTATATTTGGAGTGTTTAGAAGTACAGAAAAGATGAAATTATTCTCTTCAGGTGCTTCGTTGATATCTTTATATTCTGTTTTGGTCATATTTTTCAACCGGTTCAGATTTTTCTGTTATCTATGACGTTTTTTGAACTATCACGTCACAGTATTTGCAGCGGAACTGCCAAATAAGGACATTGACTTCCGGCCCAACACTTCGAGCAATCCGCCATTATTATTTCTCGCTGCAATTTTGTAGTCCAAGCTAAAGGATGCAGAAGTTACGAGAGGGTAAGTTAAAATGTTCGGTTGTTGGATGTAGTAACCCACACGCTTCATTACACCGTCTAATTTAGATGAACTGCCGCGCTTGTGACAGGAGCATGTTTAACTGAAAGAACGAGCAGAGAGAGAGACCCGGTCGTGCGCGCGCTCACTCTCTCTCTTCAGAGCCAGGCGAAAGTGTAAACAAGACTTCCCCGTCTCCAAACTAGACGCTGTCTCGCTCTCTCTCCCTCGGACATATTAATCAAAATAAATCGACACGGTGGTAAAAGGTCGGAAGACCAAAGTTTCATGTGTAAATACAGTACACACTAGGGGTGGCACGGTACATGAAAAAACATCCGAACCGTTCGGTTCGCTTGTCTCGGTTCGGTGCGTGTGTGCGTCGCGCGGTTCGCACGGTTCGACGCATGCGCAATGTAGCCTTGTGCCCGTGCTACTGCTAATACAATGCTAAATCATAAATCAGACAAATGTAGAATAACATTACAATGTCCAGCAATCGATTTAAATAGTACACTGGGTTTACTTAGACATTTAATGAGATCAACTCCACTAGGCTATATGTTGTTTTTTTCACGTGAATAAATAGGCTACATAGATCGACTGTTCCACGTACCGGTATGTACTTTAATGGTCCAGTGGCAGAACTTGCCAAGCGTGTCAAAGGTTCTGAGTTCTAATCTGCACTCGTATATATTTTTCTTTTTCATCAAAACCGATTATGTTTATCAGCGGTTGTATATCAAGCAGGGACAGATTTGTATGAATTTTGTTTTGTGATTTCATCGGAACGAATAGAGTAGCCTAGAGTCTCCTCAACGGACTGAAGCGCGCGTCTGAGTGAAGAATGTGCGGCCGCTGCGGTGTGTGCGCGAGCCACGAGAACACTGTATCAGCGCCACTGATCGCAACGGCAACGAGCACTTTGATCACTTGATTAAAAAAAACACATTTCAGCGCTAGATTGCTTCTTATTTAACAAACGAACGAAACGAATACTTTGCTAGTTAACTGGAAATGTTTTATTTATTTGTATTGGTACATCCGTGCTGGGACATAATATCAACCCTGGCAAAAAGTGGTGACAAATAACTGTCCGACACAGCCCACGGGAAATGAGAAGCTGCGTTTTGCAAACACACCCCATTTATGAAATAAATTAATTAATAATTAGATAATTCAGCTATATATCATATGCTGAAGTAAATTTTTGGAGTGTTAAAGATTAAAAGAAAAAACAACAACAAGAACCGTACAGAACCGAAAACCGTGACCCTAAAACCGTGATACGAACCGAACCGTGGGTTTTGTGAACCGTGCCACCCCTAGTACACACCATTGCGATACATCCATATGAAGACGTTGTTCTGCAGGTTCGTCGTCTTCATTTTCATCTCGCTCCGGCTCTGGCTCGAACATGTAAGGCTGGCTGGACAAGTCTTCCGTTGTTGACATTTTGTTAATAACGTGTGTATAAAAGTTTCTGTGCGCTAGATAATCCTATCTCTGCTACCAGACTACAAAAATGGCCGAACGGGGTGGAGTTGAACCGAGTGTCACCGCTACAACCTGGAGAGGGGGCGGGGTATGAAGTGTCTCAATATTATTTAAAGAGACCGCACCAAAACGAGTTGCTTTCAGAAGCACATTAGAAAAGGGGTAAAAAAGGGGCCTGTGGAGCTATAATAATGAGGAATTCAGACCCAAGCATTGCAGTTCCGCTTTATATAGACTAAAAATGTATGATTTATATGTAAAAAGGAACAATTTAAAAGCATGATATGTCTCCTTTCAAGTTTATCTTATGAAGTATACTTTAGTAATTTTCAAGTATATTTTTAAGTATACTTTATATAGTAAGTTATATAAATGTGTACTTGTAGTAAACTTGTATATTTCAATACTGCTTGGGACTAAATTGGTCCACTTTTAGTATACAAGTATAATTTTAAGTGTACTATAAGTGTAAGAGTAGTAAACTTTAAGTACACAACTAGGTTTCTCATTTGTAATGCATCTGTACTACAAGTGAACGTATAAGTATACTAGTAGTTTACTATTTTAATACAAGTAGTACCTTTTTTTAGTTTATGAAAGTACACACTGAAGTGTACTCAGTAAACTACTAGTTTAGTAGTTTATACTGCAAGTATACTTGTAAGTTTTCTTTAAGTGAACATAACATTATACTTATAGTTTACTATTTATATATTATTTTTGCACTTGCAGTATACTACTATGTTCAAATGTAGATATTTTTATACTTGAAAAAATATCTTTAACTGAAACATTTTATTAGATTCATGCATCCTTTTTTAATCAGCACTTGAAAGTCGTAAAGTTTCATAAAGAAAGGCAACATTTGAAACAAAAAAGATGAGAAAATCTAATTTAGGTCAAAGACAAATTCATCTTTGATCAGATTCAGAACGATGCTCAAAACACAGACGGAGGAGAGCGAGTCCAAAGCTTCACAGTCGTTTTCTCTTCATGGGTTACGCTTCATTTAATTTGGTAATATTAAGCAGTTTTGATTTACATGCTGTTTAATGTTTGATTATCACGTTATTTTACATTTAAGTGAGCAATCTTCTATAGCTTGTTTCAGCTGCTTCTTCTCCTGTGTTTTGATCTGGTGATTCTGTACTAGAAGATGTGTCATAGCGCCCCCTACCGTATAACAGTGAAAACATGGATAGCTGGAAAATTATTTTATAGCTGGTAATTTTTCAGTATTCTAATCAATATTTTCAAACAAAACGATCATAAGAGTTAACACAGCTACAAGAAAAGTATACTTTGAATACTTAATTATACTTACAGGCCAAATATACTTGGACTTTTCTCTCAGTATGTCAAGTACACTTAAGTGTCATTTTAAGTATATTTCTGAGAAGTACATAAGGTATATTTTTGAGAAGTATAGAAAATGTAGACTGAAAGTATACTTTATTTTTAGTTTAGAAGTATACTAATAGAACACTTGAATAAACTTCTTTTTCGTAAGGGCAGTGGATGTGCATGTGTGGGAGTTAAAGCAGGGCTCAGTAGTTTCGGGATTTCTTCGCTGTATTCTCGCTTTTTGCTCGCAGGTTTCTCTCTAGAGCTCCCCCCACAGCTTCGGAATAGATATTTGACAACACTGTTGTAAAAACTCGCTGGCGATTCTCAGACACCAGAGGCTAGTAGATCAACGAAATCAAAGCAGATGGGACATTCTTTAAAACGTCTTCTTCATTCGGGTTCGAACAGCGTGAGGGAGCGCAATAATGACTGCATTTTAGCAGATTTCTTTTGGCCGTAAAGCAATTGTTTACATCGCGAGACCTGATATCAAGCGAGACTTCCTGACGCGGCGGCCGGCGACCCGCCGGCTCAAAGTTGCAAGTGCAGATTTTCCGCTCACGGGCACCAGGGGGGTGCGAAACGACAACCATTCAACCCGAAATAAGTAATATAACCATTCCAACGACTCCGAAGCTGTTCAGTTAAGGTCAAAAAAGTTACTTAGAGCACCTTTAAGAAGTCTGATGACAGGTTAGCAATTTAAACTTTATTTTTGGACCAGGGCCTCTATTCCCTCAATGTCTGGGGACGGTGCATCGGACCAGTAGCAGCCTATAAATCGACGGAGGATACTGGGAACAGGAGAACAACAAAGGCTGGCTTCAGAGGTAAGTTGAGATGACACAGAAGTCACAAGCAGCAAAATAATAGTTTTCATTGGAAAGAAATTCAAGGCGTAAGGAATCCTCACATGTGACAGAAAATATGTGGTTTATATATTGAAATTAAACCTTGATTTGTAACGGAAACCAATAGGGAGCTAGTGTGGAGAAATAAACGTAGTGTAAAGTGCAATTAGGAATAATGGTGTTAAAACCTTTAGTAATCATACTTGACTCGTTCAGTCAGAATCACTTTCATTAAAATAGCTTTATTGCAAATTTAAGCTGATGAATATTTTACAGGTATGTGATACCATCCTGACCCATGCCAAGGAGCGGTTCTCCTTCACCCAGCACCTCATCAGTGCAACACTGCTGCATGGAGAGCTGTTCCCACAACACTGTGTGAAGTTCCCTGACACAGCGCTTGATACAACAGTGGAGGCATACCCCATGCTGAACAAGGCCAAGCTCAAAACAGAACATTCCTGTACAAATGAGATCATGGCGATATCGTGTATAGATATATACACTAGATGTCGCCTTGGCTACTGCAGTTCATTGGAACGAAACTGTAGCCAAGGCGACATCTAGTGTATATATCTATACCCGCCCGCGCCCTCAGATCATTTGGACGCGGCTGTGTTCAAGAGGTAACAACGATATAAATACTGTTCGTTTTCTCACACAAACCGCTCGTTTCGTGTCTTAGGCCATCAATGTGTACTTACGATGGGGAATTGTTTAATTTGGACGATGTGGAATTGTTTTAATTTGGACTCTGTGCTTGCTCTTTGAGGTGGTGACCATAGACCTGCATTATTTGACTGACAGACAAGAACGGTTTGACCTAAAAATATCAAAATTGAAACTACTGCGGAAAAAAAGACACCTACATCTTGGATGCCCTTGAGGTAAGCTAAAACATACCAAAATTGTATTTCAAAGTGAACTATCCCTTTAAATAATTACTTTTTCACAGAGCACTGGTATCCTGCAGTTTGTTTTAAATTGTGTTTGGGTGGTTATTAATTATAATAAGAATTTTTATTTATATAGATTTTCCAACACCCAAGGTCGCTTTACAATATAGGTTAAGGAATTGAACAAAATAAACCTCAACATCAAAGATAGACATACCAAGGGCAGAAAGTAATATACAGAGGTCACTTACAAAGTTAGGTTAAAGATTAAAACAAATAACAAGGTAGAATTTAAAGATTGTGAGCTAAAGAGTAATATTCAGATAAATGTGTTTTTGAGAGGTTTTTGAAGGAGAGAAGGGTGGATGCTTGACGGACGACTTGAGGAAGAGTATTCCACAACCTGGAAGCCACAATGCTAAAAGAACTGAGTCCAATGATTATAGACCATTGAAAATGACCGAATATGACAGAGCCCCACCTAAGATATTTTTCACCAGCCGCCACTGATTCTCGGGTATAAATATAATATATAATAGAATAATAATAATAAATAATAAAATATAATACAAAGGAAAACAAACGTCCGGCGAATATCGAACCTAAACTTTTCCGCTCTCAACCACCGTGAGTGCATTTCACGCATTAGTAATTGCTGGCGTTCAGCGGGGAGGGAGGAATGACTTTGCATGCGTGAACCGGTGTAGATCATAGGTGTAGATGGATTTATTTTAGACAGGAGAACCGTGACTGAGAACATAATAATGTCGGGAAGCGTGTTTGTGAAGGCGGGGCCAGGGGGTGATATTACGTTTTGATATGATGAATGATGAGAATCATTGAATTTGATGAGAATGATTTGATTAGATTTGAATCTATTCATTTATTTATTTATCTGAGGTGCCGGAACGAAATTCCGGACCGTTCCGGCCCACTTTAACCCCTGTATATATATATATATATATATATATATATATATATATGAAATATATGTGAAATAACTGAATGTGAAATATACATAATTTTTATAAAATCTCTATTTCTCACTTTCACTGCACTCTGGAATGTGAAGGTGGGAGGGAGCGCGATGCTTGCCTGTGACACATGTCCTATATAACCCTTCTTGACACCATATAACCAGACACAAACCCATATAACTCCAACCTGACACATGTCCTATATGTCCTATACCAACTTCAAAAGCCCAAAGCTTCTGTCAAAATCACATGATCTAGGGCTAAAAAGGTTAAAAGTCAAAAGCTTCTGTCAAAATCACATGATCAAAAACTAGCAAGGTCAATAGGGAAAACCATAACAACATATGCCGGAAGGACACCGGAAGGTCAACCTGTCAAAACACATGATCGAGGGATAGGTAGGGGCAATAGGTCAATCCATAACAATATAGGCCGGAAGGACAACCGGAAGCCATCAATCATTTTGACACATGGTATAGCATACTTACTACTGGTGCGGATTATTCGGGAATGGTGTGCTATGACTTTTATAAGCAATCGGAGGTACGGTGTTCACCCCAGGGCCGAAAAAGCGGCCGAAAAATCCCATAGACTTAACATTGTGACAAACTTTGACGAGTCATAGCTTCGAGTGAGAATTTCACAGAAACTTGTGATTTGCCACATTTGAAGAGGTTGACAAGATCTTTAAGAACCTACCTCACAATGGGGTAAAAGTTGCACCCCTGGGGGGCAGAAGCTGCCCAAAGTTGCCCCATTGACTTACTATGGGGAAGGAACGTCCCGTGAAACACACATGCTTTTCCTACTATGGTAAATTGCATAGGGCTTTTGTATTGAATATAGCTCTGGATCACAGTGTCATAGAGACAAGGGGGCGGGCTCATTTTACTCAAACGACCAATCAGTCTCTCGGGATCATTGTGAAGCTATCAAGCCACGCCCTAGCAACCATTTAGAGCCCCTTAGCAACAAGTTCCATAGACTTCCATTGAAAGAGTTCAAAGAGATATCTCCGGACTGAATTGTCATAGAAACATGAAGGTGGTCTCGTTTGACTCGGGGAAGCAAACAGCCAATCATGAATCACCTCAACACTTCCTAGCCCCTCCCTAGCAGTGGTGGACGAAGTACACATACCATGTACTTGAGTTAAAGTAAAGATACTCAAGGTGAAATATTACTCAAGTAAAAGTAGAAGTGCTGCCTTTAAACATTCACTTGAGTAAAAGTACAAAAGTATTTGCCTTCAAATGTACTTAAGTATCCAAGTACTATGATTTTTTTATTGCTATAATGTCCTATTATAATTTTTGTCACAAGACTCTTGCTTAACTCAGTCTACGTGAAGACTCTGTCACTCTTGGCACATCAATCTATTAATAAAATGACATTAATTAGTCTATATATATATATATATATATATATATATATATATATATATATATATATATATATATATATATATATATATATATATATATATATGAATTGAATACATTTTTTGTGTGTTTAATTTTGGACGGAAGGGGACTGATCCCATAAGGTATAATATACATTTACAGTATTTACTGTACATATTTTTCACAAGCGTCTATGGTCATAATTATAAACATCCTAATGTTATGATACATTCACATAAACCTGCACAATGCCATTGAATATATATATACACACTACATTATGGGAGCAGCCAATTTCCCTACAAAATTAAACACCAAAACGTATTAATGCAGTGTTTCTGCTACTCCTCAGAAAAAAAAGAAGCTATTATATGCAATTAATTTTAGTGTCAACGTAATAAGAAATGTTCATTATGCGTCAGTATTTACCGATAATTGCTGCAATAATAGCTGCTGCTCTCTGCCCCCGCTTAAAATTATTGGCAACACAAATTGTTTGGAACTATTGAGAGCAACACGAATCACGTGACCGCGCGGCGGTGAGATCACAGTAGGCTTGTTCGACTTGAAACGGCACACTGCACAGACCAATCGGTGAATGACATTAAAATACCGCAAGAACGATTAGAGAGTAGACGGCTCTGTATGCTTTTAAATCGCTCTCGCGATTTCGCTCTATACTTTGATGTCATAAACTGATCGGTCTGTGCAGCGCCGGTTCAAGTCGAACAAGCCGTGTGTGTCGCAACCTCTTATACACTGTCTATGGTCGCAACTCTCATATTTAACGGCTCTGGTTCGCGCTTAGTAGATACAACCGAGGCAAGTTCAAAACAAAGCGCGCACGTTGTAGGCTACTGTGATAGGTGGCTCGTTTGACCAGTTAAGTTTTTATCCACTCATAAATAAAAAGGAACGACTGATTTTGAAAATGTAGTAGGCTAGAGTAAAAAGTAAGATATTTGACTTTGAAATGTAGTGGAGTTAAAGTAAAAGTCTTCCCAAATTTAAATACTTCAGTAAAGTACAGATACGCAAAAAAGCTACTTAAGTACAGTAACGAATTACATTTACTTCGTTACTGTCCACCACTGCTCCCTAGCAACCATTGTCGAGCACCTTAGCAACCAAAATCCATAGAGGGATATCTTCCATTATGAATGTCACAGAGGCATGGGAGTTGGTTTTTATCATTCATAGTGACAAGAAGCCTTTGCAGTTTCATCATTAGCAGCTGCCAAGCCACTCCATAGCAACCAAACAGAGTACCCTAGTTTCTAGAGTACTAATTTCTAATGCTAAGAAATAATTATTCTTCGGTGGCCATGAAAGATACACTTTTCTTAGAATAAATGAATACTCAAAAGAGTTTGTTGGAACTGATTAATTGATTGTAATATTAATTTAGCTACCTCAAGTTAATCCAATTAACTGACCCAAATATTAATAATTAATCATAATTGATAATTATGAGTTATTATTAATATTTCCCCTTACTTGTTACAATGTGGATTATTTTGAAACTTACCAGTCTGTTCAGTGTGTGTTTCCCTGACATGTGATACCATGTTTAACACTACAAGACATTAGGAAAATATGAGATACGGACTATGTGCCGTCACATTACATTGCTAAAAATCATTCGGTATCCTTGGCTTGTTTTAGAATAAATAAAAATTGTATAACATGTCAGAGAAGAGTTATTCTCAATCTTTTCTACTGGCTAAATAGTATTCAATAAGTATTTAATTACTTTAGACAAATCAAATTTATGCAATTTTGCCTATAAGGTAAAAATATTTTAGGATGTTTATATATTTTTAATGGAAACATAGGCCTTATTTTTTGCTGTGTAAATGGTAAATACTGACAAAACTTTTTAAAAATAAAACCTGCATATCTTACTGTTTCCTTCAAATACAATGGTATTTTTCATGATATTGGGAAGACCATGAAAGTGGTTATCATTAGGCTTCTGTCTGTGCAGGGCACCAACAGCACCGGCGTGCAGCAGATATTGTACAGTACTGTATCATTAGACTTATTCAAATCAGCCAATGGATTGTTCATCACTGAGCGAATCCTTCTGTGTCTGTCATTATACTAAGCCATCTGCTTACTCTAGTAAAAAAAATATATATACCAAAATGTATTTAAAATACATTTAAAAGACAATATAATGACATATTTTATATATTAAGATTATTGAGCGGCAAGTCTGTAGCGAATGGTGTGTAATGAATGATCACTCAACTTTTACCGTTTGCTTAGCCTACACAAGTTGATTGACAATAAACAATAAACTGAAAGTTTTTCATCATTTTGAATTTAGAATTAGTAAGTTCACAATAGGCTTGTTTGAGATGCGCCTCGCCTCGCCTGAAATGTAGTCGAGAGTAGGCGGCTGCAGTGAGGGGAGGAGTGAAAAAAGCGCAGGCAAGCCGGACAGATCTCTCTTCTCGTAGTGGATCTGACAGCTGTGAGATCAAAGATGGATATCGCGGGATTCACGCTCGTGCACAGTGTTGCTAATAAACTGGATGGAATTTAAGTTCTGTTGCTTTTATATGAAAATAAATATAATGAACAAGACACTCAAAGTAGCCTATTATTTAATTCCATTCCAAAAAACATGTTTATCAGTCTTTTTTCTTTAATACAGACATGTGTTTTTTCTTTTCTTTTCTTATAAAAAAAACATTGCATAATCCATATCGCACTGTTAGATAGTTTGGGAATATTCACACATACATAAAACATGATATCAGAGTTTTAAAATCAAACATTTTAAAAGAGAACAATACATCACGGTTGTTGTTGTTTTTTAAAATTTTTTTATTTAAATCTTTATTAAATCATTGCGATACAAGTAGTAGGAATACACAGATAGAGTCATACATCACGGTTGTTTAAACCAATGAACATTAAGCTGTGTCGTCAGCAAGTCGTTTCCCATCATGCTTTTGATCAGCGCAGTCGGTGGAGAGCAACTGCGCTCGACTGCAGAATCCGACAGGTGTGCCTTGCGCTCGCGAGAGATTTTTGACATACGTCAGCATGACATCAGAGCCAGGCGGACCGCACTCGGACACATTTCTAACCGGCATGCATCTCGCGCTGATCACCGGTGATCGGTTCTGCGCAGATTTTGCTCATCTCAAACAAGCCTATTAACATTTTAGGCTACTTCTGTGTTCCTTGACGTTTCAGACTTAAATGCGTGACGTCATAGTAACGGATCCCGCCCATATAGTGACTTGGAGGTACGAGATTCACAGAGTGAAAGAATAGGCTTGTTTGAGATGCGCCTCGCCTCGCCTGAAATGTAGGCGAGAGTAGGCGGCTGCAGTGAGGGGAGGAGTGAAAAAAGCGCAGGCAAGCCGGACAGTTCTCTCTTCTCGTAGTGGATCTGACAGCTGTGAGATCAAAGATGGATATCGCGGGATTCGCGGGATTCACGCTCGTGCACAGTGTTGCTAATAAACTGGATGGAATTTAAGTTCTGTTGCTTTTATATGAAAATAAATATAATGAACAAGACACCCAAAGTAGCCTATTATTTAATTCCATTCCAAATACATGTTTATCAGTCTTTTTTCTTTAATACAGACATGTGTTTTTTCTTTTCTTTTCTTTTTTTATAAAAAATACATTGCATAATCCATAGAGATCGCACTGTTAGATAGTTTGGGAATATTCACACATACATAAAACATGATATCAGAGTTTTAAAATCAAACATTTTAAAAGAGAACAATACATCACGGTTGATGTTTTTTTTTTTTAATTTATTTATTTAAATCTTTATTAAATCATTGCGATACAAGTAGTAGGAACACACAGATAGAGTCATACATCACGGTTGTTTAAACCAATGAACATTAAGCTGTGTCGTCAGCAAGTCGTTTCCCATCATGCTTTTGATCAGCGCAGTCGGTGGAGAGCAACTGCGCTCGACTGCAGAATCCGACAGGTGTGCCTTGCGCTCGCGAGAGATTTTTGACTACGTCAGCATGACATCAGAGCCAGGCGGACCGCACTCGGACACATTTCTAACCGGCATGCATCTCGCGCTGATCACCGGTGATCGGTTCTGCGCAGATTTTGCTCATCTCAAACAAGCCTAATGTGAACTTGAATGCAGCAGATAAAGCATTTTAATTTATTTTGCTTTTCATGACGTTGCAATGCTAAATTCTTTAAATATTTGTCTGGAATTAAAAGACAGAGAAAAATATTAAATTGTCCAGCGAATCTATTTTATTATGCCCCAAAACACTGCAGGCTAACTGATTTTTTTTATATTTTTAAAAAAAAATTTATCAGTTACAGAAAAACGTAGATTGGTCAAATGTGATACCGAAAAGTAAGACTGACTGCCCCTGACTAACTGCTAGTGGGTCATACTAGAACTTAACATAATGGCTAAGTTTATGCAACCGGCTCCCTAGTCATAATTACATATTTCGGAACTTTTAAATAGGAACTTCCCATCCGAGCGTGAACATAAATAAACGTCATTTGAATTTTTTTTTTTTTTTTTTTTTTTGCGCACTGCTCTCTCTATCTTCCTCAACGAGGTATGCAACGGGTTAAGGAGCGGGGCTTCAGAGTCTTCTCTTGTTCGCCACGATGAACAAATGAACTCTTGGGGAATGAAATTTAAATTCCATAAAGGAGAAAAAGTTCTCTGTTTTGAACCTGACCCATCCAAGGCCAAGGTGCTCTACGATGCAAAGGTAAATAAGATCATGTTGCTACACATTTGCCTTTTAACAGCTTGTTTTGGTCTGTTGCAGGCAATACGCCTTTTACGCATGTATGGATATTCCTTTTTTCCCCACATTTCCTAAAATACATTTTTCGGCACAGTCGTGAAACTGGAGCGGATTGCTAGTATTACAGTTTCGAAGTATCACCCATATAATCAACTTTAATAACGTGTGTGTGTGTATATATATATATATATATCGATTATAGTGTGCGTTAAAAGGATATATATATATATATATATATATATATATATATATATATATATATATATATATATTATTATTATTAAAAGTCCATGGCGTTGCGTGGTTAAGAAACAGGAAAAGTTATAGCACATTAGCTCGCTGAAGTAGCTAGCGCTGCATCCGCCCTATGCGAGGCCTCACCATTCTCTTTTATCATGCCCGATCAAGCAAAACATTTAAATAAAATGAACTACATTTAAAGTATCCGCGTTACGCTAGTAACCCCTAATATCAACTGAAATAAAATTGCGTGCACACAATTAAACTCAGCCAACTTAGCAACAGTTGTGACGTCAGCATTATGCGCCGCACAGGCTGCTGCGGTGGCAAACTGGGGGAAGGGCACAGGATGAATCCTCACTAGACAGAAAATGTAATATATATATATATATATATATATATATATATATATATATATATATATATATATATATATATATATATATATGCGATTCCACATTTTATCGTGTGGGGGTATTACATTTGAATTTGTGTTTGCGTTTGCATTTCAGGTTGTTGACATAGCAACAGTAAAAGATGACAAGGGAAAAAGAGTCCCAAAGTATCTGATTCATTTTAGTGGTTGGAACAGAAGGTAAGACGAGGTCGCATTTTTGGCTTTTAACATTTGTGTATAGCTTATTATTTGACATTTTAGCGGGACAGTGGTTTAAAAAAAAATGGTTTTAACATTATTGTAAGTATTTGACATTTTAGTGGTACAAATATTAATATCGCTAAAGTAAATAAAATGAAATTGCTAATGTTAGCCACTTTCAATGTTGTCAATGCGGCGAATCCGTATACTGAAGCATTTGTTGTTTTGCTGTTTTGCAGTTGGGATCGCTGGGCTGCAGAGGATCATGTGCTCAGAGATTCTGACAATAATCGCAAATTACAACGTAAACTGGCACGCAAAGCTTTGGCTCGCATGTGAGTTTCAATGAGCCGCTGCTTGTTCGCATTGTTTAGTTATGTAAAATGTTTTGTCTGGTAATTCAAATACAATTGATTGACTTTCTTTATGAATAATAATAGCATAATCAAATCTGGCATGCTTCCATAGATGGTACAATGGGTATCTGGCTTTAAAGACCCCATACAATGAAAATTGAATTGTTGCTTGTTTTAGAAATCTACTAGCTTTAAAGGGTTAGTTAATCCAATTGAGCATTTTTTATGTTTTCACCCAAAAATAATATTTATTTCATTAATTACTCACCCTCATGTTGTTCCAAACCCGTAAGACCTTCGTTCACCTTCAGAACATGAATTAAGATATTTTTGATGAAATCCGAGAGCTCTCTGACCCCTCTATAGACAGCAATTTAATTACCACTTTCAGGGCCCAGTAAGGTAGCAAAGACATTGTTAAAATAGTTCATGTGACTCCAGTGGTTCAACCTTAATGTTATGAAGCGATGAGAGAGCTCTCGGATTTCATCAAAAATATCTTAAAGTCGACATGAAATCAAAATTGACCCTATTTACTTTGTTAGTGCATATTACTAGTCTTGTGGTGAACAATTAATCTGTGCAAGTTGATACACAGAAAAAAAAAATTGCTGTTGTAATCTTTAATCAAAATCTGAAAAGTTACTTCCGGTCTGGAATGGCGTTCCTTTCTGATGACGTCAGTTTGATGGCTTGGGTTGAAAACGCTTAACTTCTCCCCTCAAACCGTTAGTCTGCTATTAGCAGAGATGGAGAGGAGGAGCGCTAAAGTAAAACCCTGCCCTCTGTTCAGTATTCCGTTTCACTTGAAAATACGTCAAAACACTGGAGAAATGTCGTTTGCAACTTCTGGTTCACGGGGACTTTAATTTGTGTTTGCGAAGATGAACAACATTTTGGGTTTGGATTGGAACGAAATGAGGGTGAGTAATTATTGACAGATTTTTCATTTTTTGGGTGAACTAACCCTTTAAATACACAGTATGACATTTAACTTCTAGTTCAGGGGTATTCAATTCTTGTTCCAAGAAGTCCGGTCTCTATATTTCCTTCCCAGTAGAGTATTGTCCAGATGGACAATACTTTTTTGGAATTGTTATAAATTTCCATTTGGGCAACAGTGGTACTTTGTAAAAGAAAAATAATCCTAAACAATCAAAATAGTCATCAAAGATGAGGATATTGGGTCCAAAGCAGTGGTGTTTGAGAATTTATATAAAAAAAATCTTATTCATAAAGAATCTTAATGCAAAGAGTAGCTCCTAGTGACAAAATTCTAAGAAAATTCTTAAATCCTAGTAAAGAAAAAAGTAATTCAGAAAGTATCTTAACCCTTAAAAGAGGTCTTAAGGTCAAAATTGTTAGGAGCATGGACGAGGACTTTTAAGAGTTTCTTTAGCAGAGGAGAACATGGCAGAAAGACGAAGAGGGAGAAGAAATGTGTTGCAGACAATGAATAACAGTGAGTTAATAAGACGCTATATAGATTAGATCGTGCAGGGATCATGTTTGTGACTGATCTTATTAGAGACGCGCTAACATCTCCGACACAGCACAGAAATGTCATAGCGCCAGAAATGAAAGTAATCACTACATTACGATATTTGGCAACTGGGAAAATTCCATGTTTGATACATTAAAACCAACATTCAAACCACCACTTAAATAGACATGCCAGCAATCAGTGTAATTGGAAAGAGTGGAACAATTTTTATCATTCTAAGCCAATCACATACCTTATAGGAAATTAACAGCATGGTAAACAAAAAAAAAAGGATTTATATACACATATATAATGTGTGTGTGTGTGTGAGAATGGTCAAATTGGAAAAATTACGCATGTAATTTCAAAGTGAAGGCTTAGAATAGACCCTATCCTTAAAATCACTTTTTTTTTTTTTTTTTTTGGACAACCAACCAATCACAGTCATCAAAAGATTGTGTCATACATAGCAACAGGGTCAACCCCGCCTCCTTACTAAGATGAAAGTTTTTGTCTTTTCCTTACTCAGAGTTGCTCTCAGATCGGTCCCGAATCGCTTTTAAGCTAAGACTCCTACGTTAAAGTTTTTAAGCTAAATTAAGAGTTTTCTTAGAGGATTCTTAGAATCTTTATGAATACGGGCCCAGAACTATATTCTTTGGTTTTACTCATGATGGATGATTAAAGAAATTTGCCATTTGTGTATTCGTAATTTTTAAAGTCCTGTGAAACAAGAAGTCATAGCTAGACAATTTCATTTTCCTAGTCACCCTGGTGTGCTAAATAAAGGTAAATATTAATGGGAATGTACTTCAGAGATATTTTACTCGTAAAAAAATTCTAGGGGTGCCAATAATTGTGGCCGACGTGTTTTGGAGAAAAACTTTTATTTCATAATGTGATTTCCTCCCCACTTTCAATTCTTTGACTTCAATGAAAGGTTAGATTTTTGCTTTTATTTTATTTTTTTAATGAAAGATCAAAAGGATAAACAATGCAGATACATTTTTTTACAGCCATTTTTGATCATATTTACCAGGGGTGCCATTAATTCTGACCACCACTGTATGTAAGGTTCAGGGTTTTCCTCTTAAGAAGTCTGGACCGTTTTTATATTTTGCGTTAAGTATCTATTAAAAACAAACAAACAATGTGCATAATAATCAAAATGCCCTGTTGTTTGCTATAATGAGCCGAAAACAAAGATTAATAGAAATTCCAAAGTTTAATTGTCTTTCCTTGCCGTCTACAAATACTTTTTTCCCAATTATTACGTAGTTTATTATGAAATGCTCTTAACTTGCTGATTAGTAATGATAAATATAGATGTAAAAAAAAAAGTCTTGTTAAAAAACGTATTTGAATGGCCTGAGTGTGTGTATATGTACAGATGAAAATAAATATAAATGACAGATGAAAATAATTGTATTTGCAGCATTTTGGTTTTCTGCAGTGTTTTAGTAAAAGTATAAATCTATTTTACCGCTCACTGTGTTTCTGCTACTGTCAAAATAACAGTGTCATCTGCAGCTCTTAATGTGGTGCTTTAACGGGAGAGAGAATCAACGCGCACAGAACGGAAATGGAAAGATCAGACCGTTATTTGAGGATGCCTGTTCTAGTTCATCATGTTTACATGGCCAGCAGTAATCTAATTATTGACCTTATTCTGAATAAGACTATACTGATTAAGGTGTTTACATGAGTTGCTTTTAGAATATTCCTTTCATGTTCCCGTTTTACATGTTACAGAACATACTAGTATCCAAGATGGCGCCGCGGATGGCTGCCTCGGTGTGGAGCTCTCCAGTTATTGTGTTGTTTTTGTTGGTTTGTTCTGCGTTTAGTCATTCTTTTCCTATCAGTTTCACCAAAGACGAACTACTGGACATTAGGAAACACACACCAGACAACTTTTTTACAGATTTTGATTACTCAGACGTTTTACTGGACATTCTCGTCGGAGGGGCAGCGGTGTTGTTCAAACGCGCGGTCAGACGCAAACGCGGGAAGCGCGCTGGCGCGCTGGTTAAACTCCGCGAGCGCGGCCTCCGTACTGCACTCCCCAGTATTCATCTTGCGAATCTCCGATCTCTTCCTAACAAAATGGACGAACTTCTTCTCCTCACCCGCACTAACAAGGATTTTTTAAACTCCGCTGCTCTGTGCTTCACTGAAACCTGGCTGAGTGAAGCCATACCGGACAACGCACTACATCTGCCGGGCTTTCAGCTGTTCCGAGCGGATCGCATCGCGGAACTAACGGGGAAAACGAGAGGTGGTGGATTGTGTTTCTACATTAACGAAAGTTGGTGTTCAGATGTAACAACACTGAAGAAGATGTGCTCTCCTAATTTAGAGGCACATTTCATAAACTGTAAACCTTTCTACTCGCCGCGGGAGTTTTCCTCATTCATTCTCGCGAATGTTTACATTCCTCCAGACGCGTGTGTGAGCGCGGCGATACAACAGCTGGCTGAACATATAGCTGAAATGGAACAAAGGTACCCAGACTCTCTTTTAATCATTCTTGGGGATTTTAACAAAGCAAATCTCTCCCGTGAACTGCCAAAATACAGACAGCATGTTACATGTCCTACCAGAGACAGTAATATATTGGACCACTGTTACACCACGATAAAGAATGCGTATCACTCCGTCCCACGGGCAGCTTTGGGGCTCTCTGATCATTGTTTGGTTCATCTTATACCGACCTACAGGCAGAAACTGAAATCAGCTAAACCTGTAATAAGGACTGTAAAAAGATGGACCAACGAAGCAGAGCAGGATCTACAGGCCTGCTTCGATTGCACTGATTGGACTGTTTTTGAAGCTGCAGCCACCGATCTGGATGAGCTCACAGATACTGTAACATCATATATCAGTTTCTGTGAGGATACATGCATTCCTACCAGGACATTCTTATCATTCACTAATGATAAACCATGGTTTACTGGGAAACTCAAACAGCTTCGTCATGCCAAAGAGGATGCTTACAGAAGTGGGGATAAAATCTTGTATAACCAGGCCAGAAACAGACTGACAAAGGAGATCAGAGTTGCTAAAAGAAGCTACTCTGAAAAGCTGAAAAACCAGTTTTCAGCCAACGACCCGGCATCAGTCTGGAGAGGCCTGAGGAACATCACCAACTACAAATCACCATCCCCCCGATCTGTGGAGAATCAACAACTGGCTGACACTCTCAATGCATTCTATTGCAGGTTTGAGAAGCCCAGACTCACACCTCACACCCGCTCTGATGTGCACTTCACACATCCACCATCACCTCCTGCAACCCCTCTCCTCCCCCCTTCTGCCATCCAACCTGAGCTTAAGGTCTGTGTGGAGGACGTGAGCCGAGTCTTCAAAAAACAGAAGACTAGGAAAGCTTCAGGCCCAGACGGCATCTCATCTGCTTGTCTAAAAGCCTGCGCTGACCAACTGGCCCCAGTCTTCACGCAGATCTTCAACAGATCATTGGAGCAGTGTGAAGTTCCCTGCTGCTTCAAACGCTCCACTATCATTCCGGTTCCCAAAAAACCTAAAATCACTGGACTTAATGACTACAGACCTGTCGCTCTCACGTCTGTGGTCATGAAGTCGTTTGAAAGACTGGTGTTGGCCTATCTGAAGGACATCACTGGACCCCTTCTGGATCCCTTTCAGTTTGCTTACAGAGCAAACAGGTCTGTGGATGATGCAGTCAACATGGGACTGCACTATATCCTGCAACATCTTGACAGACCTGGGACTTATGCACGGATCTTATTTGTGGACTTCAGTTCGGCCTTCAATACCATCATCCCTGATCTTCTCACAGCCAAACTGACTCAGCTCTCCATGCCATCCTCAATCTGTCAGTGGATCTCCAGCTTCCTGACAGACCGGCAGCAGCGAGTGAGACTGGGGAAGCTCACATCCAGGACCCTCACCATCAGCACTGGCGCCCCCCAAGGGTGCGTTCTCTCCCCACTGCTCTTCTCCCTGTACACTAATGACTGCACTTCTAAAGACCCCTCTGTCAAGCTCCTGAAATTTGCAGACGACACCACCGTCATCGGTCTCATCCAAAATGGTGACGAGTCTGCTTACAGACTGGGGGTTGAACAGCTGGCTGTCTGGTGCAGCTATAACAACCTTGAGCTGAACACGCTCAAAACAGTGGAGATGATTGTGGATTTCAGGAGAAAATCCCCAGCACTCCCCCCTCTCACCATCATGAACAGCACTGTGGAAGCAGTGGAGTCATTCAGGTTCCTGGGCTCTACCATCTCTCAGGACCTGAAGTGGGCAAATCACATTGACTCCATTGTGAAAAAGGCCCAGCAGAGACTGTACTTCCTTCGCCAGCTGAAGAAGTTCAATCTGCCACAGGAGCTGCTGATCCAGTTCTACTCAGCCGTCATTGAGTCTGTTTTAAGCACTTCCATCACTGTCTGGTTTGGTTCAGCTACCAAATCGGACATCAGGAGACTACAACGGACAGTCCGGACAGCAGAGAGGATTATTGGTGCCCCCCTGCCAACCCTCCAGGACCTGTACTCTTCCAGAGTGAGGAAGAGAGCAGGTAAAATCATCACAGACTCCACTCACCCTGGACACCCCCTGTTTGAACTGTTACCGTCAGGACGGCGACACAGATCACTGGCCACAAGAACATCCAGGCACAGGAACAGTTTCTTTCCACAGGCCATTTCCCTTCTGAACACTTAACATGCCCCCCAAGGCATATGCCTGCAAGTGCAATACTCCCACTGTCTAGTGCAATATTCTCTTAACTCAGGTGATATTTATATTTATATTATTCATACTACTCAAAATACTGTAAATATGTTCATAATCTGTAACATGCACTAGACTCCCTCTGTCTAGTGTAATATTCTCTAACTCAGGTGATATTTATATTTATATTATTCATACTTCTCAAAATACTGTAAATATGTTCATAATCTGTAAATGTTTATTCAGACTAAACCCAACTGTGACCCCTTTTTTTTACTTTTTATACTATTTTATTTTATTTTATTTTTTTATATATTTTATTCTTAGAATTTGTATTACTATGTTTCTTGTTGTATTTGTATTTGTATATGTGCACTGGAAGCTTCAGTACCAAGAAAAATTCCTTGTGGGTGCAAGCACACTTGGCAATAAAGCTCTTTCTGATTCTGATTCTGATTCTGATTCTGACATAGATCGATTAATGGCACACGTCATTACATCCCTATGGTACGCCGTCCGACGTTCTCTCCAGAATTTCGCGTATCAACATACAGTTCGTCTTCATTAATGGTACCATATACAGTTTTGGGTGTTTAATTTTTAATTTTACGAAAGCTTCAAGTGCAGTTAATTATTTGTCATGCTATACGTGCAAATAGACAACGACGGATACAAATTCTCTAGCAACAGGGCTCCTCTGTACTTTCATTCTTTTGTACTTTCATACATTTCTTTCAGAATTCTTAACACTACCATTGTTTCCCGCTCTGACCAAAAAACGGCCTTCTTGCTTGAAGCCATGCTTGTCTGCCGTCAAACGGTTGAACACTACTGTGTGTGTGTGTGTCCTGTCACAAAATGTGGCGAAAACTTCCACACAACGTTAATAGTCTGATTAAGGTGTGTACATACTATAATGCACCTCGATAATGCGACTAATAGGAATACTCCACGTCTTAATTTGATTTGTGTTTACTTCAAGTATGACTTTAGCTGGATTAAGGTAATCAGAAATCGCTGTTTACATGGTAGTTTCTTAATCAGAGTATTGTCAATCGGCTTAATATCGGAATGTTGTTGTCCATGTAAGCGTACTGATATTGTGATTGTTTGAGGTCAATTTGATGCAGAAAAATCAGTTTATTGTATTTTTTTAAATGTATTTATTTTTCTGCACAGGAGGAAAAAGGGATGGAAGAAGCGACGTTGTCGTCTGCCAGGTGTTAACCCAATCTTGAAGACCCTGACTGAAGAGGAAAAGGAGAAGAGTGATGATGCTTGTGAGTATTTAATGTTTACTAGAGGTTGTTTGAGTACCCACCTGCATGCAAACAAAAAAGATTTTGTTAAATGTAAATGTAAACCAAAAATCCTCCATTGTTCTGTATTTTCACCCTGTTCTCCCTTTTTGATATGTTTTACAGCTTTGATCTCACCATCTGATGATAGTGACGAAGACGTTTCAGACCAGGCGTCTTTAAGTGAGAGTGACTCATCTGATTCTGAGGATTTAAACAATATGGTAAGAGATTGCATAATTTAAGCATATTACAGACGGCTGGTCCTGAATTGCATTACATTACACAAATCCATTATCCAACCATAACCATTTCATTTATATTTTTTGGTTAATTAAGTGTCTGTTAGGCTTTTCCGCAAGTATACTTGTTTATTTACTAATTTATTCAATAATTTACTTGGATTGATTATCACGGGATATGATGCATGTGAAATGTGAATCACTGTCCAACATTTTGCGAGCAATTGTTGATAAGGAAAAATTTCACTTTGCAATATTGGAAATATTTTCGTTTTAAACCATGAAGGCGAGCCAGTGGACATCACACAAGCAATGTGCAAATTTTAGGTTTCAGACATTTAAATGCATATAATTTATAGTAAAACAATACATTTATAGTTTGTAAAATACACAATGGTGTCTATGGAAGCAGCAATAACAATCCATTCAAATATATTTGCCGACTGGTTTTATTCATATCAGATACACAGTGTAAGTAACTATAAAGTTTACTCTATTTTTCTCCCAGTTCACCGGCCACTTACTTTCATGTATTTCGGGAGAAACTGATGAATTCATGTACTTTAATAAATCCAACAGACATGAATCTCTGAACTGCGGCCCAAACAAACATGGCGGCGCCCATCTACACCTTACAGATCAAGATCATTTATAAAGGTTTTTAAACGACAAAACAAACTCATGCGTTTTCTGTGATCGGATAGCTATCCGATCGTGAAAAGACCAGGGGGCTCATTTCTAAAACTGTGCGTAGGATCCTTACTAAAAGTGTACGTGCTCCTGAAAGGCAAAAATGGCGTACGCCAAAAAATATGCAGACTTATAAAACCGAATTCACTTTGTAAATCCCAGTCAGCGGAAGATTGTGCGCACATGCGTCTCCACCCCGAAATAACCATATATGGAGCTCAGTGATGGAGTACTCGAGTCCTGGACTCTGAGTCGAGTCCTGGACTCTGACTCGAGTCCTGGACTCTGACTCGAGACTCGAGACTCCTGGACTCTGACTCGAGACTCCTGGACTCTGACTCGAGACTCCTGGACTCTGACTCGAGTCTCGAGTCCTGGACTCGAGTCCGACTCGAGACTCTATTCTCTGGACTCGAGTCCGACTCGAGACTCTATTCTCTGGACTCGTGACTTGATTTGGACTCGCGGACTGATGACTCGTGCTTGGACTCGGACTCGAGGATATATAAAATCGGACTTGAGCATTCATCAAATGAATGACGTTGGATGAAGTTTCTGACCAAATAGGTTATACAATTTTGATTTAAGATGTTACACTTTTCCTGTTTCGGGCTCCAGGACCGGCCGGGATCTCTTTTTTCCCGCATATCCACAACTTTCCTGCGAGTCTTATTGGGCGTCGCCATGACACTCGATACTTCCTGTTGACGGTATCTCAGTTCCGGTTTAGCCTAAGCTAGCACACAAGGGATACTCGCGTCGCGGTACAAACGGGTGAAACTGATAACTGACAAGTAGTAATGCTGACAGATAAGCAATGGCTCCTTGTGGCTCAACTTGTATCGTTGTCGGGTGCACAAATAAGCGAAAACTGAAGGATTTTATGAATAGGACCTGTTTCCAACATAAACGGACCCTCTACGCAGAAAGAGTTTTTCTTGTACTTAAAAATATATATACAGTTGTACTGCAGTTTTTTCTAAGTGGTTTTTTTATTTTCAATCATTTGAAAATTAATTCGAGAATTAACTTGAATGTGCAGCAATTTGTACAAATAGAGAGTATGTAGGCCTACTATATTTGTTGTGGCCATTAAATAAGAGCATTTAGTTTCATATTTGTTCAAATATTATAATGTAATTTTTTCCATCTATGTTGATTTAGAATTTTTTTTTTTAATTTAAGGCCATAAAAAGCCTTAAAAATGATAATTTTTTTCAAAAAGTCTTATTTTTACTTATGAAAGGTCTTAAATTTTAGATGACACTTTGACTTAGACTTATCTAAATGCATTCGAAATGAAAACTATCTAATTAGCGTAGGCCTACGTATTTTTTTTTATTCTATCTTTGTGGATTTGCTTGTTCACGTGACAATTCGCGTCACTTACGGCAGCATATTAGCCTACGTCTGTCTCCTGCACGCGAGAGGAGAGAAGAAAACGAGTAAATGTCAGTTCAATTGTAAGTTCATTCTTTATGTGCTTAGGAGTGTGCAATATTGTCTATGATCTATGATGATATTGTAATCATTGTTTTAACTACTATGTACGAGGCACTGCGAGTGCGAGCTGACATCGCGTTTCTCTCATGCTTGCTTTCACTGCGTGATGTGTCAGTGCAGTTATAGATGTCCCCAAATGAGTTTTTGTCTTATATTTATATCATATTATGTTGTTATATTAGAATATCACATGAGCAAGAGTGCCGTTTTCCTTTGCACAATTGCAAATGAGCTAATTATTTTATACAACAGTTAAATTAACAATGAAGTTAACATTGTGAGTTACTTTTTGGACACAATATTGTCAATTTTCACTTTATATCGCCGACGAGAATTTCATAATGAAGTCCAACAGACAGCGATTATTATTATTATTTTTTAAAATTTTTTTTACTGAAATCCGCGTTTTGAACGAATCATTTTAACGATTCAATGAACAATCACTTGTTTTTCTGAATGAATCAGCCGTTTGAACAAATCGGTTGACTCCAACAACTCGCTTAGTAAGACAGTGACTTGCCGCCACCTACTGGTGGTTTTAGTTTCATATTTAAAGTATCCTTTAATTAAAACGTTAAAATTATAAATCATTTCATATTTAAATATTGAATAGCTTTATTTATGCAATTGTAAATGAAGTGTAAATAGTAGGCTAATGCCAGTTTTGATGCCGCTTCTGTGTCACTCTGCACTGCAAGGATGGATTTTAATTTAATGATTTATTTTGACATTGGTACTGTGTTATTCTAATATAATTTAATTTGAATGTTAGAATTTGACATAAAAGGTGATGCATACCTCTAAATACATTTAGAAACAATGTCCATATATAGGTGAAAATGCCCCTGGAAATCAATTTAAGGTGTCAAATATTGCCCCTTAAAGGGCACCTATTATGACCCTTTTCACAAGATGTAAAATAAGTCTCTGATGTCCCCAGAGTATGTATGTGAAGTTTTAGCTCAAAATACCCAACAGATATTTTTTTACAGCATGTTTAAATTGTCATTTTTTTGGGGCTCAGAAAAACGAGCTGTTTTAGTGTGTATCCCTTTAAATGCAAATTAACTGCTGCTGCCGGCCCAGGGGGCGGAGCCTCACGAGCTCGCGCTTCAGTCAGGACAATCTCATCTGATAATATCTAAACAGAAACTCTCAGTAGCGTGTTCATTTTGACTCGGAGTCGGACAATAATGCCCACAGCGCCAGAGAATACTGTATGGAGATTGAACAGGTATAGTTTAGCTTAATTATGGTTATAACTTATTTGTCATCTGCTTTTATCCACTATTAATACAAGCCTGCTGTAGCAGACCTCATCCGAATGATGACCAAAATATACTGATGAGTTCAATGAAGTTTATTGTACATCACACAAAAGATGAAGCGTTAGTTTTACTCCAGAGAATCATTGTAAGAACAGCTAAATAAACACAGTATAAGATGTGAGCATTAAAGTCTTATCCATAAACTCTCTCGCTCTCCCTTTCATTATCATGGAACATACACAGCGAAGTACACAAAACACTCGTTACAACTAACAGCATACAAATATACACCTTTTCAGTATGTGCTTAATAAACTGGTACACTGTAAATCCGTAAAACTATTCGATGAGCTGTCATAAAGTGCGCGCTCTTACTTTCATTTCTGCCGTGGTCAGTAACGTTAGTCCTGTCGCTCCGGAGAGTGTAATCTGGATCACGAACAGTTGGTACAGATCCATCCTCGAGTAAGAACGAGAGTAAATGAAGACTGATATGTTCATTCTGACATCCAACAACAAAACACCTCAATCGCTTAGGAGACATTCTTGTCTACAGCTGCTCAAGCGTCGAACACTGGCGGACTCTGTGTCCCGCTCCCTCAGGGCGGGTCTATGCTCAAACTGAAGTGTCACTCAACAGTCGTGGGAGGGGCCTGCACAATTCTACGTCACATTGCGCTGAATCTGAGAACAGCTCATTCTGAGACAGTGCTTATGATTTATTGAGATTGTCATTCTAGGGTGGTTTTGCTCACACACACTGCCAACACACATTTATGTTCAAACACCATGTAAAAGTGAATTTTGCATAATAGGTGCCCTTTAATAAAAATTTTAATTTCGGTCACTACTGTGAACTGTGACCACTGCATAGAATATAAAAAAATATGAATATCTTCGTGAGACTGCTGTCAACAACAGGCCTAAACCAGCCAGGATACCAGTACAAAAACACAATCAGTAAAATATCATCTAATTATTATCAACAAAACTTTGAAAATATCTAGACATATTTTTGTCAATATTGCGCACCCCTAATGTACGGTATTAATTTGGATTTCTTCAGGTCTTAAAAAAGGTCTTAAAAAGCCTTAAATTTGACTTTAAAAATTGTGCAGATACCCTGTTTGAAAAGTGAACACCATGATAGGATGCATCGGGAGACATAGAGTGGGTCAGACATGATTAAACTTGATTTTCTTCATTAAGTTTGGTTTTGTAGAAAACCTTTCTTTAAAGTGAATTTCGTTTTGTATAAATTGTATCTTAATTTAAAAAAAATTTTCATCAACCAATTGCCTGGAAGAAGCATATATAGCAGACAATATAAATCATGACATGGAGGCGCCGGCGCGCCGCGGTCACTTGCATTGCACGTGAACAGGAGCGCATCTCATCATAAATTAACCGAAACTCAGACATGACAAATATAGCCTATCTAAAGAAAGCTTTAAATGTCTTTAAACGAAACAATTCAAAATGAAAAGAAATAGGCTACTCTCTGATTATGTAATCCAAGATGTGAATTTTTCTCTATAGGCGTGTTCACTACGGAGATGGCAATCGTCAACTTCATCTTTGCAGCAGACACTGACAGAAAACACTCGTTTATTAATAAAAATCAATGCACGCGTGTCACAGGATTTACAAATGCACATGTTGCTTGTTGCACGCACACTCGGCACACATATTATGTAAAAATAACAAGATATTGTGTTTAAATAACATTATTGATAATAATAACAATAATAATAATAATACTAATAAATCTTTAATAATATTTGATTGAATGCCGAATGTTGTGCTTGTTCAATTTAATAAAATGAATACTTTAATTGTCATCATTAAAATAATTGAATATTAAATATTAAGTGGCCAATTTTTGCTCATTTATTAAAAGTATTTATATATAATATATCTAGCACCCCCTCAGCACATGTTAAAAAATTATCTGGCGCCGCCCCTGGTTATAACGGCCCACGTATTAAAAATGGTTGGGTCTAAATCGGGCTCGGGCTCATAATTACAGTTAATGTGTCGTGCCGGGCCGGGCTCAGACAGGGTCGGGCTTGATTTTTTTTTTTTTGGGCCCGATCTAAGCTCTACTCGTCATTACCCAAGCAAGTTGTTTGGGCTTGTTGAGGCTCTCCGATAGCAGTATCTTCAGGCTAACGTAAACCGGAAGTTCGTTACCGGCTTGTTCTACGTTGCCATAGCGATCACAGGAAAGGTCAGAGTTCAGGAAAGGTCAGAGTTCGGGAAAGTTGTGGATAAGAACCAGGGGGGTAATCAAGCTCTCGAATTCCGTACCACCCCCGGAGGCCGCCATTGGCTAACAAGCCATCACCTGCTGTTAGCATTCCATTGACTCCCATTCATTTTGGCGTCACTTTGACAGCGAATAACTTTACATCTGAGGCGTTTAAAGACTCCATTTGTCCATTGTTTATTTCTAAAGAAACACGACAATCTATAAAAGGCTCCATTACCTTGTATCCTACGTTATGGCCCCGTAGAAGCAGTTTTTGTAAAAGTAGGCTAACGATTGCGTCATAACCACGCGACTCTCTGGAAATTTTACGGCTTTCCGGTAGCTCAGTGGTAAGAGCATTGCGTTAACAACGCAAGGTTGTGGGTTCGATCCCAGGGGATTGCACATACCTATGTATAAATGTATAGGATAACGCAATGTAAGTCGCTTTGGATAAAAGCGTCTGCCAAATGCGTAAATGTAAATTACCGTAGAGACAGGACGAGAAGATTGCAGTCAATCGGGGGGACGTGGAGGCATAAAGTCTGATAAAGTCAAGGGAGAAGCCCATAGTGAATCATAAAGTTGCTCCTGCTCCTAGCTCATGGACAGCTCCTACTCACGCTCTCCGTCTCTGCAAGTTTCGGAAGGGAATGATTCAGATTTTGCTTGGCACTGCTACTAGAAGACTTACAACTGTCAGACAGGCTGCTCACGTCACATCTACGTCATCAAGCTCAGTTTGAGTCTGCGCAGTACGCTCCGCCATCAGGAAGTGAGTGCTTCTAATTTGCTTCACTTTTCTCCGTTGAAACCTATGGGGCCGCTGTGTCCAGTTTATATACTGTCTATGATAAGAACGAGCAGAGAGAAAGCCCCGGCCGCGCGCGCACTCACCATCTTCAAACAACACGAGCGCTGTCTTGCTCCCTCTCCCTCGTGCATATTAATCAAAATCAATTGACACTATAGTAAAAGGTCAAAAGAATGAAGTTTCACGTGGAGCATTCAGAGATTTTTTTTTTCTCCTGAATTACAGCGGGGTGTGAATTGGTCTAAAAAAAAGCGTTTGCCTTATCTTCTCTGAAAAGCGTTCCGCACATTCAGCTGACATAAAAAACAATTTCAATAAACAAAAAAACCTATCCAGTGATGAAATGTTTTCTGTGTTGACACAAATCATGTGTGATGTCCTAAACTGCCCAGATAATCGCACAACGCGGGCCGTAGGCTACACGTCCATTAATGACACATCTGATTCGCGAACTAATGACTCATTTGAACTGACTTACTTTAATGGAATGGTTAAAACAACTGTCCAACAATGAATTCACGAGACGTCTGAATCGGTGTATAACAAATATGTAACACTTTACAATAATGTTCCATTTATTAAACTAGTTAACTACATTAGTTAACATTTACTATTAATAAACTGCACTTCTACAGCATTGTTAAAGTTTATTTCAACATTTAGGCTACTAATAGCCTACATTATTGAAATCAAAAGTTTTATTTAACACAGTGGTGTCATTTTTGTTTAATGTAGACCCTCTTTTACAATTACATCAGCTCTTTAAAGGTGCCAGAGTGGAGAAATGTAGGCAGTCTTGAAATATAACACAGACTCAACCTTGATGACTCAACTCGGACTCGAACACTGGGGACTCGAGACTCGACTTGGACTCGACAGTTGGTGACTCGACTACAGCACTGATGGAGCTTACAACGCCTAGTTTTACTATGCAGATCCTCATCTGCATATCATTTGCCTATGATTATTCATCCACGTGATAATGTTTAACGGTACAAGACACATTACATTAATAAAAATTTGAGGTCGACCGATAGTGGATTTTACCGATAACGATAGCTAGGTTGGGCCATACTTGCCGATAACCGATTAATCAACCGATAGTTTTTAAAATTGATACTGGATAAAAACAAACATAACACTCCAAGTAAAACAGTGCTGAACTTTATTATAAAAATAATAAAACTGTATTGAACCATGAAAACATGCTAAATGAAATAAATATATAATATGAATAAATATTGAAGTCAATAAAAGACATTCATTCAAACTGAAACAAAAAGTAATACTCTAAATAAAAAATAAAACCAGTTACATTCAAAATGTAACTATTAAACTGTTATTTTTCAAGCCAACTTAATGAATAAAAAAGTAACAAAATTTGATCGGTATAATATTTGAGCAATACAATTGCACCTTGATCATTCATGTTAGTTTGATAGTGCATTAACTATGGTTAACAAATAAAAACCTTAATTTAAAAATGTATTAGTAGCCTACATGTTAATTAACAAATAATGAACAATCCTTATACAGAAGTTATTAACCTTAGTTAATGTTACATATGGAATTTTATTGTAAGTGTTATCATTTCATATAAATCCAAACAGTCATGCTTAAATATCTACAATGCCAGAGCATTGAAATGACATAAATATTAAATGTATAGTCTCACACTTTTGCTTCTATTTTATAAACACTTGATGATTATCTAATCAAAATAACAAAACATGTATTAAAGTGATGACGAAAAAATAACCGAAATCGAATGCTTTTCTGATTTGTTTATATGTTTCTGTCGGCTGTATGAACATATCAGTTTGCTATCTCTGTCTCTAGCTTTAAATATGCAACTTCTCTGCATATTAAATGCATAAAAGTGACCAGCTGGATATAAACTAATGCAAATAGAGTTAACAATTGTGACATTAAACATTCGGGTCGGACTTACGTTTATTTTTGTCAGTGTTTTAACTGCTTGAGGTACTACTAATGTTAGCGTCCTCTCAGCCTCGAAGGCAAACAAACATACTGTTGTGCTGTTCTTTCTCTACTAATGCAGCATTTAGTCAACAAATTAATCACTTTATAATGATATGACAAAATGTACTGTATACATAGGCTACCTTTTAGCTGTCGGTGCTATAAACACGCATCTGATGTCAGCGCTCTCCACGCAGCGTGTGCTCTCAGTGCAGCACGCAGAATCACGTGCCGAAATAAACAACATGAGGCATCAGCGATAGTTTTTATTACACCTCTAGAGGCCGCTCTTGTACTGCATGATGCCAGCAGACCCTTCTCAGCTCTCTCTTACTGTGTAATGAATGACAGCGCGCGCTTCTCAGCCGCTCCAGCAACGGACGCAACCAGGAAAAACTATCGGTATGTATTTTTGCCGATAACGATAGTTCCACCAATCAACTATCGGTGCCGATTAATCGGCAAAACCGATGAATCGGTCGACCTCTAATAAAAATCATGTAGTTTCCTATCCTTGCCTTGTTTTTGAATACATAAATCAAATAGTGTAAAATACATTTCAGAGAAAGTTTTTCTCAATCTTTTCCACTGGCCGAATTGTATTTTTAATTGATTTATATTTTTAATGGAAACAGATAGGCCTTGGGCATTATTTGCACCTTGCACGAAACAATTTTCCCAGACAATCTGGTATTATTTATCATGATAAGCAATTATCTCTGTGGTTAAAACATTAAAACACAGCACGCCACAGGAGAAGTGTTCAAAAACATCGCATCCACAACAAATATTTCTATTGATTGAATATAATTTTTTTTGTAACTTCTCAGTAATGGTTTCATGTTTAAGTGTTTAACTCCATTAATTTGAATGGCATATTTAATCTAAATGTTTATATCAGAAGTAAAACATAGTTTAAATCATTATTTTATTTATTTAAACTGTTATTTGCGTCAGTTTCACTAAACGGCCCAACGCGCTCGCTGGCGCGGACATTTAAGTATGGAATGCCAAAGCTGCCAATATTAAAAATAAATAAATACATAAATAAATATACAAATAAATGTAAAAAAGAAAAAATAAATAAATATATATATAAATAAATATACATAGAAAAGCAAAAAAACGAAAATAAATAATTATTTATACATTTATTTCCTTATTTATGTATATATTTATTTTTTTCCATATTTATTTATTTATTCTTTTATTTATTTATACATTTATTCATTTATACATTTATTTATTTATACATTTATTTATTTTTACATTTATTTATTTATACATTTATGTATTTCTACATTTATTTATTTCTTCATTTATTTCTTCCTACATTTCTTCCACCGTAGGGTAATGAGGAGGGTGTGGTTTACCTCAGACATAGCAATCGAGCTCAGAGTAAGCGAAGGCGAAGGGTTGAGGCCACAGTGACACCCTGTGGCGAAATACAATAAGTATAGCTCACTGATATTGATGCGGTCTGTGACTGCGAGGTATATAAATTCTAAATCTTACTGTGTGACATGGATAGGCTACTCTTTATTCCGGACATGGCCGTAGAATAAAACATAAAAAGCAAAGGCAGATCAGAACATTTAATGAAGAAAACCGGGTTCTGTAACTTACATGGCAGACAGGGGATGAGCGTAACGTTAGAAAGCCGGGCGATAAAGGAGGATACATCCACAAATCCAGAGTAGCAAAAATAAATAGCAGACAAATCAAAGGAAAAACTAAACATGTGTGCAAGCAGTTACCAAACATTTTTTTCTCTGTGAGTTTTCAAAAAAAAGAAAAAAACATTAATGTGCACCAAATCTATGCGCTTAAGTTGCTGTCTGTTTGGTTTCCATGGTGACGCGTCTAGCTTGTTACGTGACACACCGCAGCCACAACAGCGCTGAATGAATGATGATCTGCTTTTATGTCATTTTTCCTTTTTTACATTTGTTAGTTATGGCATGAAATATCTGATATTCCGATTGTCAAATATTTGCAACGCAATATATATAAAACGCAAAGTATTGCAAGAAAGAGGCAAAATGAATGCGATCTTCAGACAATTTTTTAAACACTCGACGGGCCGGATTAAACAGCCCAACAGTATGTGGCCCGCGGGCCGTAGTTTGCCCACCTCTGCGTAGCCTATTGTGCCCTGCTTCCTTTCCGTGAGTTCTGACCGAAAAATGGAAAATATCAAGCGCTTCCGTTTCAGAGTCCCTGTTTCATGTTTGTTAGCCCAGGCCAGGACATTTTACAAATCCAGACAAACGATGTTCTACGGCCATGTCCGGAATAAAGAGTAGCCTATCCATGTCACACAGTAAGATTTAGGATTTATATACCTCGCAGTCACAGACCGCATCAATATCAGTGAGCTATACTTATTGTATTTCGCCACAGGGTGTCACTGTGGCCTCAACCCTTCGCCTTCGCTTACTCTGAGCTCGATTGCTATGTCTGAGGTAAACCACACCCTCCTCATTACCCTACGGTGGAAGAAATGTAGGAAGAAATAAATGAAGAAATAAATAAATGTAGAAATACATAAATGTATAAATAAATAAATGTAAAAATAAATAAATGTATAAATAAATAAATGTATAAATGAATAAATGTATAAATAAATAAAAGAATAAATAAATAAATATGGAAAAAAATAAATATATACATAAATAAGGAAATAAATGTATAAATAATTATTTATTTTCGTTTTTTTGCTTTTCTATGTATATTTATTTATATATATATTTATTTATTTTTTCTTTTTTACATTTATTTGTATATTTATTTATGTATTTATTTATTTTTAATATTGGCAGTGTTGGCATTCCATATTTAAGAAGGGATGGATATTTGCTTCAAGTGATAGGTTTGGTGAGTGAAATTATATTTGTATTATCTTTCTGTATATGTTTAATTTTCTTTAGATTTTCTGTCTAAAAGTGACCAAAAAGACATTTAACTCCAGCTCACCATCGGTGTCGCCAAACTGCTCCATCTCCAAAACGTTTGTACGCATGGGTCAGAGTTTGCGTGCAGGTGCGCAAATTTTCCCGTAAAGTTTGTTTTTATAAATCACAACTTATGCGTTGGAAGTGGCATACGCCTCTTTCAGGGCCTGTTTTGTGCGTACGCAACGGTTATAAATGAGGCCCCAGGTGTAAATGCCCTCCGAAACGCATTCAAGACGGATTTGAATCCGATCGCTCAAACCACTTCAGGAGGAGGTCTGGGCCACGTTCCAGACGGAACGAGACAAGAGTAAATGCATCTGGTTGTTGAAACCACATATGTAAATTGTACTCCTCCCAAAAATGCTAACAAATAAACGTGTGAGAGCGTGTTATAGGCTATAATGTCATGTTATAGTTGGATATGACGGCGCTAGCCGCGCTACTGCAACACGCATCGCCCCAGATGAGAAGCTGAGCATCTATTCATTAGGCCAACGTGGAAACTATCGCAAATCAGAGTGAAAGTAAGTCACATACGCTTAACACACAATCCTCATCATTAAAAGTAAAGAAACGAAATGATCTTACCAGGGCTGTTGCCGCTCTCTCTTATTGCGGTCTTTGATTTAGAAATTTTAGCTGATGATCAGTAAAATGCAGCTCATATCTGTTGCTTTCGGTGACGTGCACTCCATTAAATCTGCATATAGCGCGGGAATTGAAGATCGGATTTAAATCCGTTTTGCAAAAACACATTTATGTGACCAGAGGGTTGTTCCATAAAACAAGATTAGAATACAAGCCAAGCTTATTTAGGTTAGTCAGACTTATTGTCGGTTGATTTTGTTTCATAAAGCAAACTTAAAATAGTTCGAACTCAGTTACTCTGGCAACTGGTCCAGGGCAGGCTAACTGTCAGGCTAAGCCTCAGTTGTTACACAGATCCTCTAACACTGACCAATAGGAACACAATGACTGACACTCATACATTATTTGACTTTATTAACCATTATCAGTCCAAAAATAAATATACAGTAAAGAAAATCACCTTAAATAAGGCTACAATGATAAATGAGACACTATAGACCTACAAACGTGTTAAATTGTATTGTATACTATCAATCATTTATGTAAAAAATAAAATAAAATAAAAATAATCAAACACACCTGAACAAGCTAATCAAGGTCCTCAGGATTACTAGAAAATAGGCCTTTTTCACGGAAGTTAGAACGCACATCCGGTTCAGCGTTTGTTGTGTAAAGCGACTTCCGGTCGAAACAACAATGGCTGAAGCAACATCGAGGTGTCACTGTAGCATCCCTCATTGCACAAATAATAAGCAGTGACAACCATATTTGAGTTAATACTTTTCCAAGCAATGACTGTCTGACAAAGAAGTGGATGCATGCTATTTGACACGTAGAAGTCCCGACGTTTAAGATCCCTTTAAGTATCACATTTGTTTGTAGCCGACGCTAATTACACTGCCGCTACTGGCAGTACACATTTTTTTAAATATAATATACTATAAGATTTATTTTTTGTTAATAGGCTATCTTCAATACCTAGAGATATAATTAAATTAATATTTACTAATTAATTAATAAGTATTAAACAAGTTAAATTAAACAAGTAGCCTAGTCAAAACACATCTAACAGAACAATGTTTATTTTTTACATTGTGTTCTTATTTTTTATTAACGAAATGTCAATTTTCGTCTTTATAAGAGACGACACAAAAATCTTCAAGATAGCCTATACAGCCTACAATCTTCAAATGTATAACGGATTGTCACCTTATAAACAATCCTTTGGAATTGTGGTGGAATAAGCAATGCTATATTGAAATACTTTATTTTATTAGTTCATTAACTATGCCAACTCAACTAATGTATGTAAAGAGCTGGATACTAATTACTAATTAATGTCAACTATTAAATGTAGGCTACTGATAAGAGTTGCCATAGACTAAAGATTTTTTCTAGACTAGTAGTCATTCATTTAAGCAATTACTAATCGCACATTTAGGGTGTACTCACACTAGCCAGTTTGAACCGTGCCCGAGTGCGTTTGACCACCAAAGCGCGGTTCGTTTGACTAGTGTGAGTGCTCCGAACCGTGCCCGGGCGTGGCTCGATTAGCCGGCCCTGGCCCGCTTGGAAGAGGTGGGCCAGAGCACGGTTCAGTTGGACTCGGGCGCGGTTCGCATGCAGTGTGAGCGCTAACCGTGCTGGACTCCATTGTGTTCAGTGAGAGCGCCGCTCTTCCTGTTTATCCCGAAACCGTCGCACCATAATGAAGTAAGCGTGCTCCGGCACGAATGCTGAAACCCTATGTGAGTGCAGGTCAGAGGGGGAGTGGGGAGGGGGGACAATCGTACTCGGGCCCGGTTCATGGCAACCGTGCCTAGTGTGAGTACACCCTTATATTCAATCCTTGGTATAGCCTATATATTCCGCGCTCAAGCGCATACATAAAACTTGCCGCAAAGCACCGGCAAAAGTAGGCTAATGATAATAGATTTGTCTGAAAAAATAACAAAGCATTTTAATTGTTTATTAATAAACGAGTGTTTTCTAAATCAGTGTCGACTGCAAACATCTCCATACATCTCCGCTGTAAAGTAGATGCACCTTTCATCGGACAGGATTACATCATCAGATAGTACCGTACGTATTGGCTTTCCATTGGATTTTTTTCGTTGGTGAACATTTCAAGTTTTATAGATATATTTCTCATGTCTGTGAGGCTAGTGATACGCTGTTTTTTCAGTTCATTTTTGAGATACGCTCCAATTCACAGAGATCATGAAAGCGCGTCCTGTTTCTTTTATTTTACAAATGCATAACGTTTTCTTGTTGTTGTGAGTTTACACAAATAAAAGTAGTTGCGACTGATGTATTATTATTTTCTGTATGACCAGAAATGGAGTATTTTAAGTTGTTTCCACTGTTGATAGGAAAATGCGAGTGATGGCACCGGCGCGTCCATGTCATACAGTGCGCGCTCCACACTCCGCACAAACACCTGGATATGTGCTTAATAATAGCGAACATTTATAGGTTAACGTTAGGGCGAGCGGCCATGCCAGACGGATAAGTCCTCTTCGTGTCTAACAAATTAAATCATACATTTTCTACGGCGAGTAAGCGCTGTGCCAGTGGGCGGCTGAAACACAACACTAGAGAAAGCTGGTGTTTTTCTTTAAATAAATTCGTTTAGGCTTTAAAATAAATATTGTTTGTGGGCTAATTAATGCCACAATTATTTGTTTATTTTATAGGCTACTTATATATTTTCATTTTTTGTTTTGCATTGAATACCATTTAAAGGATTTGTTGTGCACTGCAATTCCATCCTCCCATAAAGCCACGTTAAGATTTTTCTTTATAATAAAGGGTTTCTATGGGAGGAAAACGCTTAGCGTTGCGTTCATATTCTGGACTCATCTGCTTTTCTGTTGGATAGTATGGTTTAGTAGCCTAATAAGGTGTGTACAGAATTTTATCTTTTAACATGTCCATTGGGGGCTGCTACATCAGCTTTTTTAACGTAGATGTATGATAGACATGAAAGGCTTAGGCTATATCAATTTTATGTGGATAAAGGCATATTTTGTAGGCTACATAAAATTGATATATAGCCTATATCAATAGCGGAAATAATATGTGGCAGCAATGTGGCACCGTAGCCTACTCTGACGACACCCAAGACGACAAAATAGTTAGTGAGGTAACAGCGCTGGAGCAGATCATGACTATATGCAGTCTCCTCTTCCAGGTATGTTTATGCATTTCTGAAAACAAATTACGAAGCTACTTTCCCGTCATATTTTATTAAATCTATTATTGAAGCCTTTACATTTATGTCCTTTCTCTTTCAAGTCATAATATCATTTTAGTTAATGTTGACACAAATTAAATTAGGCTACTGTTCAAGGAAGATATCACCATACTTTATTTCTCCAAATAAGCTGCCACAACTGCAGTAATAAAATTAAGATAAACAAAGTCTTAAAATTATCTAAAATGACTATTACAATAAAGATTTGTTTTGTTTTGAGTGCGGAGAAGCTCGACAAGTCAAAAAACATCCGCTGATGTAATTGCCGGTAGATTCTTCAGGGAAGTTGTGGGAAGAGTAACGTTAGCGCGTCTGACTCTTTTTCACCGGAAGTCGCTTTACACAACAAACGCTGAACCGGATGTGCGTTCTAACTTACGTGAAAAAGGCCTATTGCAGGCAGGTGATTTTTTTTTTTTTCAGGGTTGGAGCTGAACTCTGCAGGACAGTGACCCTCCAGGACCGAAGTTGCCCATCCCTGGTCTATAGTGTCTCATATATTTATATTTATATTATCCAGGTTTTATTTTTGTTTTGTGCCCAAGATTTAATTAGATAGTTTTAAAGATTTATGAATACATTTCTCTCTGGTTTTATTTGGCAGCTGTAGTACATTTTTTATGGTTATTAGAAGAACATTAGAACATTACAATCTAAAATAAAATATATATAAAAAAGCTTATTAAAGCAGAAGTTAAAATCACAAAATTTAAAATAATGAATTACAAAAGCACAGACTACATTTTAACTGGTAAGATGAATCTGAGCTTAGTAATTGGCTATATTTGCCTAAACTTGATTTACCCCATTACAATAGTCCCTTTACAGTTATTTCTGTCATAAAAATACATTTTTAGGTTTAAAATTATAAATAAGGCACATCTAATGTCCAACAACAAATATTTGAGCATTATGTACTTTGTCTTTCAATTCAAACACATTTAACACAATTATACAAATAGTTATTTAGTTAATGTAGGCTAATATGTATTCCTTTATTTTATGGAATATTCTTTAATTTTAGAGTTGCACATATCTTTTCAAAATGTATACTTTTGCTCTTAATTTCACGTTATCCTCTCCATAATGTACTGTATAAACTAAATCTAACCAAACATTCTCCAAAAAAACAATTATTGCTTTAAAAGCTGTAATTCTCAGCATTCTAAATAAGCAAAACCCCTCTTTCACACCGCAAGCGTGAGCGGCGCACGAGCGGCGCGTCCGCGCAACTACATCGTCACTGCAGCAGCAGACTCTCGCGAGTATTCACACTGGAAGCGTAGCTAAGTACAGCGTCACAGCAGCGGCTGCGTGTTCGGCAGACAATAAAACCATTTCAAACAATGACAAGTTCTTTCAACATTTTTGTTTTTATACATTATAACTTGCAGAATATTTGTAATACCTGGAAGAGTTTGTTTTATCTAAAATCGTTGTTCATGGTCTACTTTACCGCCGTACGTATTTAAACATTTTGTTTTAATTCCTTTTAGAACGTGTTGTTTTTTGGGTCATAAAGCACTTTGTGCTTCTCGACCTCCTCGTGTCATCCATTGATACAGGTTGTGTTTACATCATCTGCCGCACGCACATGTTTACTAGAGCCTATATAGCATAGTGTCTGTGTATTATATAATAAACTCAAATAAAGTTTATATCTTATTTTGTGGCTAGTTTGACTTTATTTAATTTTTATAATACTACCATACTTTCACCCAAAACGAATAATTAAAAAATGTAAATGGGTAAACACATATTTGTTATACTTAATCAATATTTTCTGGCATAATTGTTAAAACACTAGACATTGGCATTGTTGTTAAAACTCTTGACATGCTTATTCTGTGCATTTTGAGCACGTTTTGTGTTAAATCACATTTATTTTGTCCATCAAAAGTGTGCTTTCACTTTAATTGAGCGTGAGCAGCACAGCAAAAAATAGACTGGGCGCCGAAACCCCCGCTGCACTGCTGCTCACGCGACGCTCCTGCTTGACACTCACACGCTGCTCCTGCTCCCGGTGTGAATGCAGTCATTGATTAACATGGACGGCGAAAAAAATACGCGCTGCTCACGCTTGCGGTGTGAAACCGGGGTTAGTCATCTTTAAGTAGCTTAGGTCCTAAACCCAAAACTATATTTTGTATGTTTATTATATTTGGTTTCTTAAATTCTTCCTTGAGTTACTTCTGTTCAATTTTTATTATTATTTTAACCCTCTACTGCACGCATTATTATGCAATCATGGAAAAAAAATGTTACAGTGTTTTTTTATATATAAAATAGACTCAAATTAACTTTTTTTTCTTTTTTTTTCTTTTTTTTTTTCGGGGGGTACTTTTGGGTGCGTTGCCATATGGCAACATTGTGCGACAATGGAACAGCCTGATGTGTTTTCTCCCAAAATGACATGAAATTCATAGATGATAGAACATGCATGTGTTTGTGCCTTTGTGTGTGTGTGTGTGCGCGTGCGTGCACATGTGCATGGGGACTGCACAGCGACTTGTGTATGTGGTTATTTTTTGTTCACCATTGTAACGTAAACGACTCTGGGTCAATGCGAATTAGCTCAAGAATATAGGGAATTTGAGAAATATTACTAATCATAACTCATGGTCATAATTCATAAATCGCATTACTTTATCAATTTTCGGAAATACCTCGTTCTGTAACTGGCCTCGTCATCAGTCATTCGTCCAGCGAATAAATGTAAGATTATCAGTTAAGAAGGAGTTTTCCTGTTTACAAACTCCAAGAAAGTTTATCTTCTGGCCACGAACATAAAACTTCCTGAGTTTATGAATTAAAACTACTCAAGGTAGTCAATATCGAGCTTGTAGCTTAGATCTTTTGATTTCATTGACTCATAAGGTGGGTTTTTCAAACACAGAGACAGTTAAAAGTATAAATTGATTTTTAATAAATGTAAACTAGAGATTATATGAGCTACGATATAAACGTACGTAAAAATGCAAACAGTAAAACACACAAACATTTAACCAAACCAAAACATAAAACATAACGTGATAGAGAGAATAAAATGAAATGAAAAAGAAAGAAATAGAGAGAAGGGAAAAGCTAGTAATTATTACATACAGAAACCTAAGTTCACGAGACACCTGGAACAGCTTTTATAGGAATCAATATAGCCTACTTGCAAGATTCTGTGCTCTTTCGGGTGAGGCTGAGGCAGGAAGCGAGGATGGTGTCCTGTTTCTGCTGCGTCTTCCGGTGTCGCGGGAAGCTTAAAAGGGCTCACTGAATGTAACGTTACCGAGAAAGTTCAGATTCATCTCCCGGGCAGGGAGAGGTTGCAAATCTTGGTTGCAAAGGACGCAGCTACGACTCAAACATGTGTTCGTTCGATAGAGAAGGCCAGGGCCTCCTTCAGATGTTCCTTGGAGAAGCGCTGCGCTGGGGAGAAGAGGAGGAAGGGTGAGAGATCAGGGATGAGAGTTGAGAGAGAGTTTAAACTGAAGGTTCGGACTTTTAAGGGAATCCCGTGTACGCCTCCTTTTTCGTGGAGGACGAATCGGATCCTCTGATCTGAAGCGGGAAGAGGTTTCTTTGTTTGTGAAGAAACCCCCCCCCCCCCCCACTTTGACTGTCATGTGAGAAATCGAAAACAACATTCATATTTAGAAATATGGTATTTCCTGGAATAAATGCATATTATTGTACTTTGCAGTCAAGACTCGACTCCGACATGTTTTTCCCATTACATTGACACCTCGAATGACGTTTTTGCATGAAAGAAATACAGGTTTCCATAATTTCCTCATAATCACTAGCATAGTGATTTTGATTAACATAATAACGTTACATAGATACCTCAGACATTATCTGGCCAATTATACACATTACACACATAAAAATTCATATCACAAACATTGCTATTGGATCATATGTGTGGAAATGTCTGGAATGTTGGCTTGCAGAAGAACTGGAGGAGCTGCAGCTTTGGAGTCATAAAGTTTATGACCAGGTCGAGGTCGGGTTACAAGACACTATTGAGGAACCTTCTTTCAGTGAACCTTTAGAATTCAAAATTATACTCTAGCAAACCACACCTCTATTATAAGGCAAAATTACCACACATGCATAATGGAATTGTACATATATTTAAAAGAAATATTGCTTATCCTGAGTTACACACAAAGGTTGGTCTCTTGGTGTGTGTGTGTGTGTGTGTGGGTGTGTGTGTGTGTGCATGCGTTGGAATGTCATGAGGCTGTAGAGTCACAGGGAGTCCATGCTGAAATGGGGGGTTTTAGAGGGGATTCTCCAAAACAGGGTTCCCTATGTGACTCAAATGTCCCTCTGGGGAGCCACAAAGATGCAATTTTGACCGTTCAAGCAGACTTAGAGGCGCCATGAACAAACTCGTTGTCTAAGGAGACAACGAAGGATGTGTTTGGAGATCAGGATTTACTAATTTGAACAGCATGTGACCGCATGTCATAGTCATTGTCGTTACACCATACAGATTTTGGAATGACAAAAACCTCAAATTCTTGATCTACTTTACACCTTTCCCAACATCAACTCAACACTGTGCAAAGGACGACATGTAACCTGAATGTTGAACATACCGGAATAGATACATACCTGTCTCTTCGTCCTCTGAGTCTACTAGGCCTAATTCTGCCTGCCTCTCACACTCCTCGTCACTGATCCCTAGCTCATCCTCACTTTCATGAGATGGTATAACCACTTGTACCCTGTACATTTCAGCCCTCCTCTCAGCCTTGCCATAGAACACTGGCGGCTTCATTTTCTAAACAAAATAAGCGTATATATATATATATATATATATATATATATATATATATATATATATATATTATATATATATATATATATATATATATTTTACTTTTATACTTTACTTTTACTTTATAAATATATACAAATATATTAATATACGAGTAGAATACAACCATCCAACTATATATCAGTGCATCCATACATTGTCATTCATACAAAGCTACTCTGCATTAGCATGGGCAAAATATTGTTCCATTACCGCACAATGTTGCCATATGGCAACATACCTATTTTATTGAATAAAAAGGTAATAGTAGTATCAAAACAATGTGACGATTGAAAAAAGATTAGAACTTATCCCAGATGCTGGATGTAATTTTAAATTCTGAAGAAATATGAAAAATTGAGGAAAATCTTCACATATTCACGAGCACTTCTTCAGCTACTGGAGTCATCAAAAGTGTGTGAAAAGAATGACAGCGCAAGGGTGTGTAGTGTCATGTGATGTCATCAAATCATATAATTTTTTACCACCAGGTTCTACCATGAATTTAAGACCAATCAGAGCTCATATTTATTTTCAAATTTCAAGAAATGTCCAAAGAAAGGGTATGTTGCCATATGGCAACACCGTGCAGTAGAGGGTTAAGTATAAAATATATGAATGTAATGAGCTATAAGTTCACTAATTAGAAGATATTTCTGGTGTTATAAAATATTGCATAGCCTATTAATTTTCCAAGCAAAATGTATATATTGGTCAGAATTATTGCGCTCCTATTTGTTGCGCAGCAGCGCTCGTTCAATGTGAAGTTTAGCAGCAAAATGGAAATATTTGCACGACTTTCTAAGATTTACAGATGGAGAATATTCCTGTGAAATGTAAGTTTTGCAAACACCATGTCTCAAACAGCACAAAATATACGCTGTTTGATGGTGGATCGATTTGATCTATGATCGACCTCTAGGGCTGCTTAAGAAACGCGTGCACACGCAGTTATCTAGACTAGATACACCTGGATCAAATTAGTGGGATTGCGTGAACTTGAATTACGTTTTATGAAACCGCTGTAGCCCCAACTTATTTGTTAGGTTTATTCAAGTCGGGTTTTGGAGTTTAATCCCCGCTTTTCTTAGCATCTTTTATGGAACAACCCTCAGGTGTAAATGGAATCGTTTTGATGAATCAGATAGCTATCCGATCTGAGAAAACGCATGAAGTGGCCAGGTGTAAACAGCCCCTTGGATATTGTCTGCTCTGCTGATATGAAAAGCTCACTGTATATTGTAATAATAAATAGAATTTTTCACAGCAATGATATTTTGTGATGATTATATAGTACAGGCCAAAAGTTTGGAAACATTACTATTTGTTTTTGAAAGAAGTTTCTTCTGCTCATCAAGCCTGCATTTATTTGATCAAAAATACAGAAAACAAAAGTTATATTGTGATATATTATTACAATTTAAAATAATTGGTTTTCAATTTATTATACTTTAAATTATCATTTATTTCTGTGATGCAAAGCTGAATTTTCAGGATCATTACTCCAGTCTTCAGTGTCACATGTGACATCCAGTCTATCACATGATCCTTTAGAAATCATTCTAATATTTTGATTTATTGTGAGTGTTGGAAAGTTCTGCTGCCTAATATATTTGATGAATAAAAGGTTAAAAAGAATTGCATTTATTCAAAATAAAAAAAATATTTTCTAATAATATAAATATTCTTTACTATCACTTTTTATTAATTTAACACATCCTTGCTGAATAAAAGTATTGATTTATTACATTTTTTTTATTATTATTTTTTACTTTTTATTCATCAAGGTATCCAATTTCTAAAGGATCATGTGATAGACTGGAGTAATGATCCTGGAAATTCAGCTTTGCATCACAGAAATAAATGATAATTTAAAGTATAATAAATTGAAAACCAATTATTTTAAATTGTAATAATATATCACAATATTACTTTTTTTTTCTGTATTTTTTATCAAATAAATGCAGGCTTGATGAGCAGAAGAAACTTCTTTCAAAAACATAAAAAATAGTAATGTTTCCAAACTTTTGGCCTGTACTAATATATATATATATATATATATATATATATATATATATATATATATATATATATATATATATATATAACTTGTTCATATCTGTAGACACCCTGTAGCTATTGTTATCTAGCAGGTACAGTTAGTGTGATGGTTTGGTTTAATTGAAATATTTATTCGATAGTAGTTAAGATACACAGTGAGTGCTGCCAATCTTCATTGGGCATGTTGCTCTTTGCTTTGGAGATTCCCCGTTGTAAACCAACCAATCAGCATTCAGCTCATCTAAATATTCATGAGCATACCATAAAAGGGAGAAAACCACTCGTTTCATTCTGGGTCTATTTCTCAGGGTTGCATTAGGGCGTATAAAAGAGCCACCGGGGGCATTTTCAGCCCAACCAATGTTACATACCCTATTTGGAGACCTTAAAGTGTGAAATACCCTGGCCTATAAAATCATTCTATCACCCCTTTAATTACGGTAGTTATGGCATGAATGCAGCATAAGCTCGTTGTTTTTGTTCAGGAGGAAATGTAAAAGGTGGCTGCTGTTTGTTTGTGGTGGTCAGTGACTTTCTGTCTACAACTTTGTTTAGCCTCATAAAACGTGCTGATGATGTGTGACGTCTGCGAGAGCAGGGTGCACAGAGGTATACGGGTAGGTAGGATATATTTTTGGCCCTGATACTTCCACAGAAGAGAGATTTTTTTTTTAATTTATTTTTTTATATTTAGACCCCTTCTATTATTGCTATCAGGATGTGGAGTTTTAAGCACTGCCGAAAAACATTGCCTACCATATCTATAATGTTCTTATTTGCATGTTTGTGGTGTCAGTGTCATTTATTGGATGAATGCAGCACTCATCCTGTTTACAAAGGCTCTACCATTGTGCACCCTCATACATTGCCGAATGCCGACTGTAATATAGGGATGTGACGGTGGCAGTTTTTTTTGTGTGTGTGTGTCTGTATATATAATGTTCATTTTGTCATCATTTGCTATATTCAGCAAAGTAAACCATCTGATTGAAAGGTGATTCTCACAAAACTGTATTTTCTGTAGGGCTGCCCCTCGACTAAATGTTTTTCTAGTCGACTAGTTAATTTAAGCCATTGGGGAACTAATCACACGTTTATATTAATTTACTTAAATATATTAAGGGGAATACCTAACCATTAAGGGGAATACCTAACCATAATGAGCGCTATACTTAACAAATGCATTGGTGTAATATTACGAAACTCAGAATGTGCCATCAGCACCATCCCCTGAAGGTACAATATTTCGAGACAGCGCCACCTTTTCGTCAAAAGTTATAACAACATTTTCAAAACTGCTAATAACTTTTGAATAAATCTGCCTATTGTAATGCCACTGGTCTTAATAGATTCCTTGGGTCATGCTGAGAACATAGATACCAAGTTTACCTTATTTGGCCTAACTTCCTGTCCGCCATCTTGATTTTCGTTCAGTACATACTTTTTCTAACTCCTACACGTTTGTCTGATTTTCACCAAAATCGAATCGTATTTCAGACTCTGAGTTTTTAGCTACTCCTCCTAAGTGGTTTATTTTATTCACACCAAACTTTTTCAACATGATGAAAATACATTAAAGATGCTAAATTGTGAACGGATATTAAATATCTCAAACGGTTTTGCTATGGCGAGGGATTAAAGGAATGTCAAAAAAGGAAACACTAAAAGCCTCATTTATATATATATATATATATATATATAATTATGTATAATAATATAGAAAAAATAGAAAAAATATATATATATCTTTTTTTTTCTATTTTTTCTATATTATTATACATATATATATATATATATATATATATTTTTTTTTTCTATTTTTTCTATATTATTATATATATATATATATATATATATATATATATATATATATATATATATATTTTTTTTTTTTTTTTTCTATTTTTTCTATATTATTATACATAATGTTTATTATGGCTTGGAGCTTATGAAACCCCAAATTTAAAATTAGAATATTGTCTAACTGATGTCTTTTCAGTTACAAAGAAACACAACAACGATTCTTAAAATCGAGATTATGTGCTACACCACTAAGATATATTGGAATGGGAATAATACGCGCGCGCTGGTATTCAGTGATATGTTTCGTTTTGAATTTGAGGTGGTAGAACGGATTAGTCGTGTGTTAACTTACCGAACTGTTACCCCACACACTCTGTACATAGTTTGCTGCTGCTCGTCTGACGGCTTAAACCCGAACCAAGTCCAAATAATGGATGTTGCACCGATCTTTTTCTCCAGCTTTCACTTTCAGCCGTGTTTACTTAAGATGACGACGAATATGCGTTGCAGCCGGGTTTACCTCGCGGCCGCGGGTAGATTGCGTCATAGATTGCGCTTGTGTAGTATAGAGCCATCTCCCAACCCAACTTGGAGAATAGATTAACGGCGATATTTTTTTTATCGCGCGATAAGAGTCTCTATCGGCGTCGGAACCATTGTATATGGGTGGGACAGGACCCACCCACTTTTTAAGATCAATGATATTATACCCACTCACTTTTACCGTCTCTAATTCAGCGCATTTGTCTGTTCGCTTTTCAGAGCGCCATCAGTCAAATCCATTCCACTTGAGGAATTAAAATAAATATTTTTTTTAATTAAAATTAATAAATTAAACTCCATTTCCACTGAATCACTACATTATATTTCTCAACGAGCCGCAACTGACGAAAGTAACCGCCCGTTGTACCTTTCCAGTCAAATATTGCATTGCAAACATCAATAACAGCTTCTATCTATCTATCTATCTATCTATCTATCTATCTATCTATCTATCTATCTATCTATCTATCTATCTATCTATCTATCTATCTATCTATCTTAACATATCTCTTTAAAAAAATTAAATAAACGAATTTAAATCTTTTTAAAATTGACTTTTGCAAATAACCTTTGTTAAATTTATAGAAGTATTTGTTAATATTAATGGACCAGAGCTTAAATAGTTTTATTTTTTAACTAACAACTAAACAACTAAAACAACAAAACAACAAAAAAAAGATATAACAAATATATTGCTCATTCATTGTTCGTTAATACATTTATCCTCTTAACCAGCACCCCTATTTTTGAGAATTTTCAGAAAATGACATACCCAAATACAAATGTCTGTAGCTCTTAAACCCTATGGTCCACATTCATAACTCTGATCTTTTTTTAATCTAGACACTTGAAACTTAGTTACCCAAGAGTCATTATAACTCAAAGTAGCATAGGAACAGAATAAAACAAGGTCAAATTTACATGAAAGTGACTCACGATTTCTTTGAATTAACTTCACTTAGGGAAAAATGTATCAGACTTTTATGTTAAGGGCCTGAAAACACCATAAAGATAAAAATGAATGTCTGACCATGTTTAGATTCAAATTTGAGGATGATACTCCCAAAAATGTAGTTTCTGTAAGCTTTTATTCAAGAAAAGTATAGGCGTCCTTTCCAAAATGCAATTTGGAGACTCCAAATGTACACCTGGCACCCAACACCTTCACATAAGGAGTAAACACTACATAGGCCTACTACATACATGTATATCAATTCAGAACTGTTCTGCCCTTCAAACCACACAAGAAAAAAAAACGATTTCAGCACAACATTTGAACATTTGAACAAAATTCCCTTTATTTTGAACAATTCTAATAACAAAAACAGTGATTTCTCACTACATGCATTGACATTCCAGCAGTGATCGTTTTCAAACTAATGTATAACATATATAAAAAGAAAACAATAAATGTTTTAGAACATTTTGTAATTACAAATGTGGTTTTTACTCAAATAAATTGCAATAAACTGATAATTATAATGAATATCCTATTACTTTCTGCTGCTCTTCGTCGCGGCTCCTCTTCATCTTCATCTTCATCAAAAACACGTTCAAATCTCTTCTGTAGTCGACGATCCATGATCGAGATGATCAGAAACATGCTTTGGAGTAAATCTGTGCATTTATGCAAGCTCCATGTGTCAAAACATTGCGTGTGTGTGCAGGGCCGCATTAAGAGCTCACTGGGCCCCGGGGCTATGAGTTACTGCAGGGCCCCCACACCACTTTAGGTCACCAACTACAGAGAGAGAGAGAAAAAACCCCGCATTTTTCTAAAACACTGCTGAAGTTGTTTTACATAAATATAATCTAGAATCATTCAGAATAACAGTTGCCAATTCCTTTACAATATACAATTAAGAAAATAGCTTACCTTAAAATCTTTTTTTCCTGCTTTTGCGGAAAGAGAAGTCCTTGATAATGTCACTGAAGTCAAGGGATCGGAGAATGTCATTTTCCAGGGACATCAAAGTAAGTTGGTTTAGTCTCTCTTGTAACATGGATGAACGAAGACGGTTTTTGACCAAAGACAGTTTGGAAAAAGAACGCTCTCCACTGGCATTAGTCACAGGCAAAGTCAAGAAAATACGAAGGGCTATGTCCATATTAGGGAACACAGACTGCAGGTTTTTCTTCCTCAGGAGCTGAAGCAAGGCTACGGCACTTTTGTTTTTCTCATTTTTGGTAAAGTCCTTGAATTGAGCAATTTCATCAGGGAAATCGTCTTGCAAATCCGTGTGGTATTTCTTCTGAAGACACATAGCTTTAGAATGTAGTTCTTCAGAGGTGATTGTATGCATGTTGCTCAGAAATCCAAAACTTTGCTCAAGATCTTTGTATGATTTGTAGCGCCGATCAAGCTCAGCCACAAGTTTGTCAATTATGACATTAAACACACAAACTTGAAACTTCTGTCTTCCTGACATTGTACTCAGTGAATCTGCATTAGACAGGTCAAGGGCAACCATTTGAAGTTGTGTGCTTGTTTTTTGAACACGCTGCAGCACAGTGTTCCACACACTGCACAGAATGGCAACTTCAAGCTTCTCCATCTGCCTAGAGAGAGATGTGGCCTCATTGCGAGTAGTCAGGTTTTGATGATCATCTTCTGCTATTGTTTGAAGGGACTGGAAAATGTTGTCATAATTTAGACAAAGGGTGCTGGTGCTTGTGTTTGACAAGGATTTCAGAGTTTGAACACGGCCCTTCTCATTTTCTTCAAGGTTGGACGTTACAATCTGCCACCTCCAGGTGGATTTTGAGCAGAAGTTAAAAAGAGACTGTACAAATGAGAAAAACTCCTCAGTCTCAAGACAACAGTTTACAACATTTACCCCAACTAAGTTCAGAGTATGTGCCGCACAGGGAACCCATTCAGCTAATGGGTTGACTTCACGTATGCGAGATTGCACACCTTTATAAGCACCAAACATATTACTGGCGTTGTCAAAGCACTGTCCACGGCAATTCTCTATGTTTATGTTCATCTCCGCCAGAACTGATATAACTGAATTGAACAGTGACTCACCAGTGTGACTGCTTATGGGTAGAAACTTAAGAAAACGCTCCTCTGTGTTTCCTTCTTCAGATACATATCGGACAATAAAAGTGAGCTGGTCTGAATGTGAAATGTCTGGGGTGGAGTCAACGATTATCGAAAAATATTTGGCCATCCTGATTTTATCCAGGATTACAGAGAGCAGCTTGTCACCCATCAAATCAATTAACTCCTCACACACAGTAGAAGAAAGATACGAAGGAGTCCCCTTGCCTGCATTGCCAAATCGTGCAATATGCTCTCTAAGAAATGGATCAAATTGACTGATTAGTTCAAGGCAACCCAAGTAGTTTCCATTCTGGGGTGATCCAAATTGTTGGTTGTCTCCTCTGAAAGCAAGTCCTCGCTCAGATATAAATTGAATAACAGCAACTACTCTTTTAAGAACCTCTGACCAGTACTGGCTCTCTGTTTCATACTGCCGTTTCAATTCATTGTCAATTTTACCCTGCTCTGCAGTTCTTGAAATCCACACAAGCATGCATTTGCGATGCGACTCAGATCCCTCGTGCTCGACAATCCGTTCATTTGCATGCTTCCAATCGTTAAAGCCATCAGCTCATCCAAATTTTGAATGGGCGTTATTGTCATTTACACCAAACAGCCGGCACACAAAACAATACACGGCTCCCTTAGATGGGGAATAGAGCAGCCAATCTCGTCTGACATTTTCACCATTCACTAGTCTGCGATTAAAAAGACTTTTTGAAAATCTTCTCTTTTGATTTTTATATTGTTGTTCTGATGCAGAGAAATCAGCAGTCATATTTTGACAAAGCTGTGGTCCTCTATCAGCCCAGTACGCCCGAACCTCGTCGTTGATCTCTCCCCAAGTTCCAGGATCAGTGCTTGTGTACCAGGGATGGAAATTAGCACCCGCCACCAGCCAAATGCGGGTGATTTTGTGTTTTGGCGGGTAAACTCGCGTCACCTACCGGCCACCGTGGCGGGTAAATAAAAATAGCATACTGTTTCACATGGACGGCAGACACTTTTAGAGGAGGCACTTTTTTAAAGAACGATGGAGAAAAGCAGACAATGGGGAGTCCCGAGATTGGTTAGTTTACGACGAGACAAGGTGGGCCTTAAATTAAAAACATTAAATTAAAACCGTTACTCAATCACTCTTTAACCTAATAAAAATGACTGATAAAATAGCAGATTAAAATATAAAATAAAATATAGATTTTAATAGCTTGGTGCTCTTTAAATATTCTGTTGCATTGTAAAAAGTGTCGGTGCATAGGACGGACCTATCCGCGATCGCTCTCCATGGTTCTGACCAAAGAAGAGCGCTTTGGAATCTCCATTACGCATCATACCGTTGTCTTAGTGCGCTACGAAGACTCTTGAGGTATAACTTAACTAAAGGTAGGCTACCTATACTACCAATAAAGGTATACCATTGCTAGCGCGTCTTCAGGGCTATCATCCACTCGCGAGGCAGAGGCGCTGGCGCCCTCCCAGCAACGGCGCTGTTCGCCGAGAAAGATATGATACATCATGAGATGCGCAAATATGTCTGGAGACATGACATGTAAGACATGATTTTGACCACTTCATTGAGTTTTGTTTTGTAGAAAGGCTCTTTTTAAAAGATTTTCGTTTTGTATAAATTGTATCTTAATTTTGATAAATGTTTTATCAACGAATTGCCTGTATTTAATAAATATATGAAGAAAATATATAGCAGACAATGTAATAAGGCGCCGGCATGATCACTTGCATTGCATGTGTACTGGAGGGCGCCGAAACTCAGCTTGTGCCTCACAGATTTGAGAAATATAGGCTATATATTACAGAAAGCTTGAAATGTCTTGAAAATTTTGAAAATTGAAAATATTCAAAACCAAAAATAATAGGCTCTCTGATTGTGAAATCCATATGAAATGTGCATTTCTCTCTGGCGTTCATGGCGAATCCGCAAAACAACAGTTTATTAATAAATAATTAAATGTCTCCTTGCTATTTTAGACACATTAATTTTCATTACTTTTACCGGTTCTTTGTGGCAAGCTTTATGCGTGCGGTCGTGCGCTTGAGTGCGGCTATATTACGTAAACGCGCATTATCCTGTAGGCTATAGCCTATTTAAGCATAATTAAAATAATATACAGGGGCGATTTGTCCACGAATGGCTTAAATGAACAACAACTAGTCGACTAGAATTTTTTTTAAGTCGGAGGCAGCCCTATTCCACATATTTTCGAACCAGGATCAGGCCATTTTGGGATGAGCGAGCGACCTTGCGGAATGAGCGAGCGGAGCGGAATATTCAGAAAAGCGCTCTCCACTCACGAGCTCTGATCGGGACAAACCCGAACCACTGTCTGCTGAATTTGCGCAGAAACATCAAGATAGACATAACCAGCTTTTTAAACATTTTAAAACTAAACATTTAGACTATTTTAGCATAAATTATGATCTTATTGACGATTTTTTATAGTTCTTGAAAAAATTCGAATATATTAAACGTTTTTTGTTTTTTTTGTTTTTTGAAGACAAGTTTTGGGTGGGCCTGTTGAAAAGTGAAGTGGGTGGGCCTACTAAGGCACCCATAATGCCTTGCCTGGTGTGTGTATAAGAACGAAAGAGAAAATGTCAGTATTTAATTGAGACTTGAGATTAAATAAACTGCTTAAGTATTGTAGATCTTGTAGTATTAATTTTCACATGCAGTTACACATTGTAGGTTAAAAACAAAAAAGTGGCTGGTAAAAACATTGAGTGGCTGGTAGATTTTTAAATCCACCAGCCACAGTGGCCTGTGGACAAAAAAGTTAAAGGGATAGTTCACTTTGAAATTCATTTTTGGTATGTTTTAGCTTACCTCAAGGGCATCCAAGATGTAGGTGTCTTTTTTTCCGCGGTAGTTTCAATTTTGATATTTTTAGGTCAAACCGTTCTTGTCTGTCAGTCATATAACCAGCGACAAGCATACTAGAGGCACAGCTAGAACGCGCAAGTGTTTTTGCCAGAATACTCTGTTCACCCTGTTATTTCATTGTTGTTTTTAGTCAAGGTAAGCCTATCTTCGATTCTATTGTTACTTTGTATTTTTAACTTCACATAATCCTGTATTTTAGAGAGACGCGTTGGCACAATTAACAACAGCCGCGAGTGAAAATTAAAATTATTGTTACATTTGCACTTAAGCCTTTGCTCCTAGCAGGTTGGAATTGCCACATTTTCGCGTTATTTACACTTAATTGCCCGACCGAAACAGCTGTACTCACTCAAGCGGTGAAAGCATTATCCGTATATCTGTGTAATTTGCGCGCTGTCGCGGAAGCGTCAGCGGAAGCGTTCAGCTCTCGTGTTCAGGCTCCTCGTGTGAAGACCGACTCGGGAAAAGACCAGCGACTCTACCTGCGCGACTCCACCGAGCAAGGACACCAGAAAGGCACTTACGTATCTCCTCTTCCCTTTCTCTTCCCTCTACTTACCTTATTGTTCACCTTAATCAACATGTGCTTTCAATACATTCCTGTTATCTCTCGGCACCGTCCTTTCATCACGCGCAATAGGCAGCGCAATACTGCCAATCTGCGTCCCATCCCCACATCCTCACATACTCCTCTCTCTCTTTCCGTGGGTCTATGGAATTGTCAGTCAGCAGTCAATAAAGCTGACTTCATTCCAGCCTTTGCATCTCATTCTACTCTTAGTATCTTGGGGCTGACTGAGACCTGGATTCGTCCAGAAGACTCAGCAACCCCTGCTGCTCTCTCTAGCAATTTCTCCTTCTCCCACTCCCCTCGCCAGTCTGGGAGAGGTGGGGGTACAGGGCTTCTCGTTTCTAACAATTGCAAATACTCCACGCTCTCTTCTCTATGCAACAACAACTCATTTGAATATCATGCTATTACACTTACAACCCCCATTAAAATCCATATTGTAGTCATTTATCGCCCCCCAGGTCAGCTGGGTAACTTTGTAGATGAGCTGGATGTGCTGCTGTCCACTTTCCCTGAGGACGGCACCCCACTTCTAGTCTTCGGTGACTTCAACATTCATCTCGAAAAGCCACATGCAACAGACTTCACCTCTCTCCTAGCCTCTTTCGATCTCAAACGACTCATCACCACAGCTACTCACAAATCAGGCAACCAACTGGACCTGGTTTACACACGCAACTGCACCACAGAAAACATCCTGGTGACACCTCTCCACGTTTCAGATCATTTCCTCATTACTTTCAGTCTACAACTCTCTACCCCTGCACCCCCACCCCCACCACCAGTCACTTTCAGACGAAACCTGCGCTCACTTTCCCCCTCCCATCTCTCCTCTGCCGTGTCATCCTCTCTTCCCCCACCCTCACAATTCTCATCTCTGGATGTGAATACCGCAACGGACACCTTATGCTCCACTCTAATCTCTTCTCTAGACATTATCTGCCCTCTCTCCTCCAGGCCAGCACGCACTACTCCCTCTAACCCCTGGTTATCTGAGGTTCTTCGGGAACACCGGACCAAACTCAGGGCAGCGGAGAGGAAATGGCACAAATCAAAAGACGCATCTGACCTGAGTATGTATCAATCTCTCCTCTCCTCCTTTTCTGTTGATGTTCATGCTGCAAAATCTTCATACTTCCACAACAAGATCAACAGCTCCTCCAACACACGATTACTCTTCAAGACATTCAACTCTCTCCTCTGTCCACCTCCACCACCTCCCGCCTCCTCCTTAACTGCTGACGATTTTGCGACCTTCTTCACCAACAAAACAACAGCTATCAGCAGTCAGTTCTCAGCTCCACACACACAGGAACCCAGACCGACCCCTTCCACAGCCAATACCCCTCTGTCCTCCTTTTCTTCGCTAACCGAGGAAGAAGTATCTACACTTCTCCTCTCCAGTCACCCTACCACCTGCACGCTTGACCCCATCCCCTCACACCTTCTACAAGCCATCTCTCCCACACTTCTACCATCACTCACACACATCATCAACTCATCCCTCCACACTGGCACCTTCCCTACAGCATTCAAGCAGGCTCGGGTTACTCCACTGCTCAAAAAACCAACACTAAACACATCATTGGTAGAGAATTACAGACCTATCTCTCTCCTACCATTCATTGCGAAGACACTTGAAAGAGCTGTCTTCAACCAACTAACATCCTTCTTGTCTCTAAACAACCAGCTGGATGTCAACCAATCTGGCTTCAAGAAAGGACATTCAACTGAGACTGCATTACTGTCAGTCACAGAAGCCCTACGGATCGCAAAAGCTGCTTCCAAATCTTCAGTCCTCATTCTCCTGGATCTGTCTGCTGCCTTCGACACGGTGAATCATCAGATCCTTCTGTCCACCCTCTCATCACTGGGCATCACAGGAACTTCACTCCACTGGTTTGAGTCCTATCTCACAGGTAGGTCCTTCAAGGTCGCATGGAGAGGCGAGGTATCCAGAGCACATCAGCTGACCACAGGGGTTCCCCAGGGTTCAGTTCTTGGTCCCCTCCTCTTCTCCATCTACACCACATCACTGGGACACATCATACAGGCACACGGTTTTTCCTACCACTGCTATGCTGATGACACACAGCTCTTCCTCTCCTTTCAACCAGATGATCCCACAGTAGCTGCACGGGTCTCAAGCTGTCTGGCGGACATCTCCACATGGATGAAGGAACACCACCTGCAGCTCAACCTGGCAAAGACTGAGCTTCTCGTCCTCCCTGCCAATCCGTCTCTACAGCACGACTTCACCATCCAGCTAGAGTCATCATTAATCACCCCATCAAGATCGGTCAGAAATCTTGGAGTAACGTTTGATGACCAGCTGACCTTCACAGATCACATTTCAAAGACAGCTCGATCATGCAGGTTTGCACTGCACAACATCAGGAAGATCAGGCCTTTCCTAACTGAGCATGCAACACAACTTATCGTCCAGGCCCTGGTCATCTCTAGGCTTGACTACTGCAATGCCCTTCTGGCTGGACTCCCAGCATGTGCGACCAAACCCCTACAGATGATCCAGAATGCTGCAGCTCGTCTTGTCTTCAACGAGCCCAAGAGGGCCCACGTCACTCCTCTGTTCATCTCTCTGCACTGGCTACCTCTAGCTGCTCGCATCAAGTTCAAGGCTCTGACGCTTGCTTACAGAACTATCACAGGCTCAGCTCCCTCCTACTTTCACTCACTCCTACGAGTCTACATCCCTACCAGACACCTACGATCGGTCAACGAGCGACGTCTCGTGGTTCCATCACAGAAAGCCACAAAATCACTTTCCAGAACATTCTCATTTACAGTTCCATGCTGGTGGAACGCTCTCCCCACCCTCATCCGGAATGCAGAATCCCTGACAACATTCAAAAAACAGCTGAAAACCAATCTCTTCCGTGAGCACTTAACCTTATAAAAAAAAAAAAAAAAAAAAAAAAAAAAAAAAATCCTTTCCCTTTGAAACATCACTTATCAGGCTTATGCTACTCTGAATAATACCAGAACTTCGTATTTTGAGCACTTCCTGCGTTGTTGTTGCTTTTGCCTCTTTATGATGACTCGCTGAACTTAGTCCTAATTTGTAAGTCGCTTTGGATAAGGGCGTCTGCTAAATGACTAAATGTAAAATGTAAATGTAAATATAATGCAGGTCTATGGTCACGGTCTCAAAACACAAGCACAGAGTCCAAATTAAAACAATTCCCCATCGTCCAAATTAAACAATTCCCCATCGTAAGTACACATTGATGGCCTGAGACGCGAAACGAGCGGTTTGTGTGAGAAAACGAACAGTATTTATATCGTTTTTACCTCTTATACGCAGACATGTCCGAGTGATCTGATCTGACGTGTACGCAGACTGGTGCATAGACATATACACTAGATGTCACCTTAAAGACATTCGTTCCAATGAACTGCCGTAGACAAAGCGACATCTAGTGTATATATATCTATGCACCAGTCTGCGTACACGTCACACACCAGGATGCGCGAGCGCCCTCAGATCACTTGGACGTGGCTGCGTATAAGAGCTAAAAACGATATAAATACTGTTCGTTTTCTCACACAAACCGCTCGTTTCGTGTCTCAGGCCATCAATGTGTACTTACGATGGGGAATTGTTTAATTTGGACGACGGGGAATTGTTTTAATTTGGACTCTGTGCTTGTGTTTTGAGACCGTGACCATAGACCTGCATTATCTGACTGACAGACAAGAACGGTTTGACCTAAAAATATCAAAATTGAAACTACCGCGGAAAAAAAGACACCTACATCTTGGATGCCCTTGAGGTAAGCTAAAACATACCAAAAATGAATTTCAAAGTGAACTATCCCTTTAATTTCCATCCCTGTTGTGTACGCTGGGATATCAACGGCGTGCAGGGTAGGAGAAGAAGCCGATGCAACGCTGATCTCAGGTTGATCTGCAGAAGGCTGTCTCAGTTCATTAATATTTGCATCAACCTCAACCGAAACGTTATCTCCTTGCTCAGTCTCATTATCTCCAGCAGCAGATGAAGTCGATGTTTCATCTTTCTGGTGATCTGTTCAGGATAAGCATGAAACACATTTTTACACACAAGCTGTTAGATTAACACTAACCTGTCAACATGGCTTGCTAAAAGCAAATAGGGGTGGGCGATGAGCTAAATATTATATCATTATACGAGTCATTTTATCTATCTATGATATACTTCACAGTCAAGTTATATTACTTTTAATACGATTTTTATCATATCAAATTTTAAATTTTTTATCATTCACTAAAATTTCATAATTCTTGTGACCAATTTCAATATCACAAAAATAATAGTAGCTTAAGAAAAGAATCTCAAGCCAACTGATGTACAAATAACAATAGAACAAAGGCACATAAGAAATCGACCTACTTGAAAAACTTAAAGCCCTGAATAATATTATATTGTATAAAGTAATCAAATATACAACAATACATAGTTTTCACTATAAATTCAACATTCATTCTTATTTATTTTACAAAAGTGATTCAGTCAAGGGCAGTAAATTACTTTCTTTCTGATGTTTGATTAACATTATTGACACAATGGAGACAGCAGCTTTATTAGCAGCTTCTGTCACTTTAAGACCTCAGGGTCTGAACTGAAGTGCCCTGTGCAAAACCGTCTCAAGTTCACCATGGTCTCAAAACGAGCATTTACAAAATGAATTCTCTCCCGCTGCTTAACGTTACTGTGCCTGAGCAGTTTAAAATAATTTGTATCTAAACCACAATGCTTAAAAACGCGTTTAAATTATAAACTTACATCATGATGGCGCAGCACAATATTTCTACCGGACATATTATCGCCAGCCCTTTAGGCGAATATAGAGTTTGATCAAACACAAAAAGCAATAGCATTTAACGTTACATCCATCAAGTTAAAGGGATACTTTACCGTTTTTTCATATTAAACTATGTTATTCCCTTAACTAAGACGAGTTGATACATACCTCTCTCGTCTCAGTGCGTGCACTAAATCCCTCTGTCTTGCGGCGAAACTTTGTTAGCCCAGTTCATTTAATATGGGCCAAGCAGAGAAGCTACCAAACACCTCCACGTTTTCCCTATTTAAATACAGTTACTCGCGAAGTGTAACTCGACCTAGAACGGTGACACAAAACAAAACGTTGCGCTTTTCTAAGCGTGTAAAATGGATAACTATTTTGTATGGCGGAATACCATAGCAAGTGCTTGTAAGCACTTCGACTTGGCGCAGTAATATCTTCACTCGTGAAAAATCCTCTCACCGGCCCCCGCTCCCTCTAGTGAAGATATTACTGCGCCAAGTCGAAGTGCTTACAAGCACTTGCTATGGTATTCCGCCATACAAAATAGTTATCCATTTTACACGCTTAGAAAAGCGCAACGTTTTGTTTTGTGTCACCGTCCTAGGTCGAGTTACACTTCGCGAGTAACTGTATTTAAATAGGGAAAACGTGGAGGTGTTTGGTAGCTTCTCTGCTTGGCCCATATTAAATGAACTGGGCTAACAAAGTTTCGCCGCAAGACAGAGGGATTTAGTGCACGCACTGAGACGAGAGAGGTATGTATCAACTCGTCTTAGTTAAGGGAATAACATAGTTTAATATGAAAAAACGGTAAAGTATCCCTTTAATAATCAAACTTACCGAATATTGGTGAGGTCGATGACGACGCTGTGTCTTTATCTGCTCCAACATGTCCCCGGCCCACATACTGTTCCACAACTTCTCCGTGATCATCAGCTTTATTAGTAAAATAACCCAATAGCTTGGGGATTTTACTGAGTAACTTATGTTTCCTCTGCTGTTTAGCTTTTAAAAAATTCCTTTTTTGAGCCCCACTCGCACATGTTTTTTTTAAAGATGACATTTTTAGGTATGAAATCGAAGACGAAGATAATGCGTGACAATTTTAAGAATAGTCTAAAAACGGTAGGCTATTGTTTAAATTACTTAAATGACAATATTTGAAAGTTGAGACTTTGTTTCATATCAACAGTAAGCTGCTCTGAGCTCTCTCTTGTATGTCGGCGCGTAGTCACTCAGTGTAACGTTATTCTTTGCCCCGCGATGTATTTTTCACTGCGCGAGTGAGAACATGATGTGCGTGACAGTAACTAAACGAGGCGGGTCTTTGCGAACGGTCACTACAATATTAATGATAATGATTCCATGATAATGCATGGAATATACGGCAAAGCGCCACTAAATAACAGGGCTAATTTGTGGGGGGCGTGGTAAGGCTTTGGCAATCAGATGGCTAGTAGTAGTCAATCTGCTCCACAGCCAATCACGGGCCCCCTCCTTGCTCGGGCCCCGGGGCTTTAGCCCCGCCTAGCCCTATTGTTAATGCGGCCGTGTGTGTGTGTTTGTTTACAGTCTATGGTCGGTGCATTATGTGTGTGCGTGTCTGCGAGCCGCGCATGTGGTGAAAGCGCGCATGTGAATGAAAACATTGAGCACTTGAATTTGACGAATATGCTTGCATAAACTGACTATCACTGCAATCGATTTTAGTTGGCTAATACTCCCATCAATCAAAACTTTACCGACTGGACATTGGCCGGCTTTATCCAGGCTTTTATCCAGTCGAAACCCCAGGTGCGAGATTGACAGCGCGCTCAACCTGTCAGTCGGTCTCTTACTGTTTTGGTCAGTAACAAAGCCTGTGATTGAAGGAGAGAGCTGTGGAATGTCTCATTTGATCCGGAAGAGTGTAAACTACGGGGGTGAGATGGCTTTTGAGTGTTGGAATACGGATTAGAATCGATATTTCTTTGAAAATGAACATGATGCGAACTCTATCTCGAAAACGCTCATGCAAACAAAGGAGGATATTTCATTGTGTCGTTGTTTTGGATTAAAAAGTGGGATGCATTTTGAAGAGTGGACCCTTACAGTGTAATGTATGCTGTTGTTTCTTGGATTCGTCCGAACTGATATGAACCATACGAGATGAAAGATGAGTATAGCGGTTCATTTTGCTCATTTTTACATAACTAGTCCTTTTGCATTTAATTTAACCCTTTCCTCTCTGGTGTATTGATTGCAAAAACAAGTTTAGAACATGATTCTTGAGTGTTTTAGCTTTCAAATGATGCATAGTTTATGATTGTCAGTTGAATATTTGTTATAAAACAAAGCTTAAAAAATGTATAAAAGTTTAGCCACGCCCCATCCGGCCCGCCGGCGGGCCGCTGCTGGTTAAGAGGTTAAATGATAAACAAATGCGCAGCACTTAAGGGGGTCGCACACCGGACGCGCAGCGCCGCGCCACGTCTAGGACAACTCAAGGTATCGCACACCGAACGCGCACTTTCTCAGTTTATGGCCAGCAATATTGTTATGTTTAAGGACATTATGAAATTAAGATAATGCGTGTAGCCGTGTACTATGTTATGATTGTACTGTAGGCTACAATTAAATACAATCGTTGCTAAGTCTGCAGTCTGAATTCACTTTACCTTTCATTCCAGTCACTTTATTCACTTTAGCGTCCGTTAACTGAATGAATTGAGAATATCACCTGAAAATCCGATAACATCAGCAATTTTCATTCAAGCAGCTGATTTCTGTAAATGAGTGTAAAACTGAATGTATATTGCAGCACAGGGTGAAGTCAGTACATTAACGACGATTTGAGACAAATAAATGTACACTTAATGTAAAACTATTTAGATGGCGCTCTGTGGCGCGGCAGGATTTTGAACAAGGTCCTGAGCCGTTGCTGGGCGCCGCGGACAGACGCCGAAAGGCGCCGCCGGTGTGTGTACACTCATAGAGAATAATTGCTGAGTCCCAAATCGCATACTATCCGTCCTAAATAGTATGCGAAACTAGAATTAGTACGTCCCAAATCGTAGAATGTTGAAATGAGTATTCCAAAGATTCCCGGATGGTCTACTATTTCCGGTTAGAATTCGAAGTGCAGATCAATGCACACTCTAACGGCTAATATTGCCCACAACCCATTGCGTGCGGGAGGGAGGAGCTTTGCGGTGATGTAAACATGGCAGTCGGATGCAGCAGCGGAGATGCGCCCTCAGTTTTTAAGTGTAAGAATTCAAATGTTTAGCCCTAATTAAAGTTATATTTTATTGTCTCGTAATATTAATGGGTTTATGTTGTGCCAAAAAAGTACCGTGTTTATCTTGTAGGGTCCGATGAAGATATGAGCGCCTCATTGGGGTTATCAGGCTACAAAACAATAAATAAAAATGCTCTAGTACAGTGTCATGCAAGTGTCTTTTTTATGTATTTCTTTTGATGTTTCTGTCTGACTTATTTGTAGTAATACTGTGGCTGTACAGATGTTAACTTTATCAGTCCAACCAAAGAAACATGGTTACTACACTTTTACTATAGTAAAAGCATGGTTCATTTTCATCGAGGTATTTTTAAGTATTATACATAAGTATAAGATTAAGTATAAAATACGTTAAACAATAGTTACACTATAAACTTTAAATATTTTAACTCAGAAAATAAGTAGCTTTCGTTACACACATTTGCACATGAATGTCAGAACCAGCCGCCTCACACACGACCTGCGTTTGGTTGATCTACGACGACGCCCTGCTTCACTCCTACATTTGGTAAAACACATTGTAAATGTATTGTGGAAAAAAAGACGGGAATTGTGAATAAAATTATATTGGATATATAAGAATGAATGAAATGTAAAATGTTTTGTTAACAGTCGCGGTGTGCGTAACTAGGCAACCACGTTCTCGTTTACGTTGCATGACGTCATCGAAGTATGTCCCAGAACGTGCATACTCTTTTGCTACACACTCAAAAGTATGTACTTTTTCATTACAAAAAAAGTACATACTTTTAGGTCGTAGTATAAGTAGGCGAATTGGGACTCAGCCAATGTGTTCGAATTTAAAAGACGTGGCGCTGCGCGTCCGGTGTGCTACTCCGGCTGTTACTCGCAGTAGAGTGAGTGTTGCCATCTTCAGTTCCCTGTGAGCGTTTAAAAAGCGCAAATATTTTTGTCTGGTTTTCATCTGGTTGACGCGACATATTTCCCGCCGCGCGCTCTCTGTCTGCTAGTGCTGAGTGCTCATCTGTATGTGACGCAAGTGTTTGTTTGTTTGTGTGTGAGTGTGCGCGCGTGCGCACTCATTGGGGTAATTGTAAACGCACAAACACAGACAGAAAATACATGCCATCGTGGAAATAAGATAAATAACATATTACTTAAG